>NW_016809536.1:2252774-2264639 GCF_001698545.2 Rhinopithecus bieti | reverse complement strand
TTGTCAGGGCAAAAACAAGAAATGGGGAAAGGATTCCCTATTTAATAAATGGTGCTGGGAAAATTGGCTAGCCATAAGTAGAAAGCTGAAACTGGATCCTTTCCTTACTCCTTATACGAAAATTAATTCAAGATGGATTAGAGACTTAAATGTTAGACCTAAAACCTTAAAAACCCTAGAAGAAAACCTAGGTAATATCATTCAGGACATAGGCATGGGCAAGGACTTCATATCTAAAACACCAAAAGCAATGGCAACAAAAGCCAAAATTGACAAATGAGATCTAATTGAACTAAAGAGCTTCTGCAAAGCAAAAGAAACTACCATCAGAGTGAACAGGCAACCTATGGAATGGGAGAAAATTTTTGCAATCTACTCATCTGACAAAGGGCTAGTATCCAACCTGCTCAATTTTTAAAATCATTTGTTTATGAAATGTGCAGATGCTATCCATTGATTTCATAAATGATGTTTTACTATTTTTTTAGCTACTTTGCAGGTTAGCATTTGTAAGAAGAAAACAGACAAGACAGACTAACCACATTAAGAAAGGCAAGCACAAGATAGGCAAATTTTGAATTATTTAACATGTTATAGTAAATATTTCATGCTCATAACATCAGTTTGGTTTTCTGAAAATAACCTCCACCACACAAACTTCTCAGTATATACATTCTTCCTCTTAAACTGTGAAGATTCAATTGATGTTTTTGTGTATGTGTATGTGTTGATAGCCAAGGAACCCATAAAATAACAATAGTGAGAATTTTGAATGTTCAGAATAGAAATAATTATAATTTCATAATTAAGATTTAACTTAGAAAATAACTTCAAAATTAGGGAAATATTCTAAGTATAGTAAACAAAATCAAAGAGAAAATACTTAAAGGAGAAATCTAGACAATTTTGATAAATTTGACCTCTATCTTCTCCAAAATGCAAATGCTTTAAGAATCAGGTAGGTAATACTCAGGTGAAATAGGCAAGGAGAAGATTATGGAAAATGGACAGTGTAGGAAGAGACAGGCTAGTATGGTGAATTCAAAAGAACTTACCTCATTCAAAAGAGGAAAATTGTCTGTAGTGAACTTTAGTCATGCAGAAATGAGAAATCACCCTTCTAATTTTTCAGTATAATTTATAACATAAATTTTCATATAAAATGTCCATATTCAAAATACTGGCTTTAAAAAGTGAGCACTCTGCAGCCAAGTTCAAACAATTTTCTGAGCCAAATTTTGCCCTTCAGCCACAGTTTGTTACCCCTGCAAGAAAATGGAGACATGCATCAGGATAAATAGCTAATGCATGCGGGGCTTCATACCTAGGTGATGGGTTGATAGGTGCAGCGAACCACCAAGGCACACGTTTACCTATGTAACAAACCTGCAAGTTCTGCATATGTATCCTGGAACTTAAAATAAAATAAAATTTGAAAAAAAATCCTGATAGACTTGCTCAACATAGGGTAGCCACAAACCCTCAGCTTTTGAAAAACACAATATCTCCAAAGTAAAATAAAGTGCAATGAAACAAAAAAAAAAAAGAAGAAAAGAAAAGAAAAAAGAAAATGGAGACAAGCAAACCCATTTAGAGAACGAATTGAAGTAAGATGAGTAAAAATCTTAAGACTAGTCAAAGAGAACTGGATATAAATGATCATGAATCCATAATTAACTTCTAATATAATAACATAAAATATAAACTCTAGCCATCAGTAGTGAACATACATTCTTTTTTTCTTTTTCTTTTTTTTTTTTTTTTTTTTTTTTTTTTTTTTTTTTTTTTTTTTTTTTTGAGACGGAGTCTCGCTCGCTCTGCCGCCGAGGCTGGAGTGCAGTGGCCCGATCTCAGCTCACTGCAAGCTCCGCCTCCCGGGTTCACGCCATTCTCCTGCCTCAGCCTCCCAAGTAGCTGGGACTACAGGCGCCCGCCACGTCGCCCGGCTAGTTTTTTGTATTTTTAGTAGAGACGGGGTTTCACCATGTTAGCCAGGATGGTCTCGATCTCCTGACCTCGTGATCCGCCCGTCTCGGCCTCCCAAAGTGCTGGGATTACAGGCTTGAGCCACCGCGCCCGGCCTGAACATACATTCTTAATATTATCTTTTCTTTTGTTGTATCTACAAATATTTTAATACACAATATACAATAATATAAATATTTATTTAATATTAAAAAGTTAAACAGTTTCTTATACATGTAACCATTTTATTTACATTAACAAGTCACAAGGATAAATCAGAGACTCTGATTATACTTTCTGAAAACTATTTTTAGTCGGGAACAACTACGTTATTCTCTCAAGAATCTTAGAAAAGCATATTTATAAAGAAGATTTTAAATAGTATTTATCATGATGTATGGATGCTTAAAATATTGTCTCAATAATTACTATTAACATCTAAAATGGAATATGTAACTCCCTTCATAAACCACCAAAGACTTGGATCAGTATCTTAAAATTATAACTATTAGGTAAATCCTTTTAAATATTAATAGCTTAGTTATAAATGCAATTTCATAGTAATTTTGCATTTATTTTACCTATACGATTTTGTTTAACAACCACTGCATTTTGATGATATGATTACAAATCAATTGAGTTATGAATTAATAAATGAGTTCTCTAAATTCACAAACTAAGGCTCAAATGAAAGTTTCTGACTGCCACTCTTTTTGTAATATTTCACAATGCTATGAAGCCCAGCTGGAGACTTTGAAGTTACATATAGGATTATGTGGTAATGCAAGAGAAAAAGAATGAGTATTCATAAGTCATTTGCATTTATTGTCTGGCATAATATTTAAACAGCAACACTGAATCATCTTCAGATATAGAGAAAGTATAAATAATAAATAAATATATTAATAAAGAATGTTCTATAACAGGAATTCAAGGGTTTTAGTAAGGCAAATTGCATGCAAAAAATCTCATGAGGCCTAAGAAAAACATGTCTATCATAGATAAAGGCATTTTTATGAGGAAACCCATTGTTGGAATGTGATTGCTATCTTGGCTTTGTAACCCCCGTACCTCATCACTGCAATACCACAGAGAAAGTTCATGTGGAAATAAGAGGCAATAGAGCACTGTAGGGAATTTTAGTGAGAGAGTAATTAATACCAATCTGCCTGGGCTTTGAACCGATCCAGAAATAACACAAGAAATAAGGCAGAAGAGGACCATCATCTCAATTACTGATAAAGTATGTGACTTTATTTTAAGATAATTTGGTCCCCCAACTCCCTGTCCTCCCGAAAGATAAAATTAGAGTAATTTACTCCCTAAATCTGTTTGTACTAGACCAGGCTAGGGCCAGTCTCTCTTTTTAGGGACTTTATTCTTGACATTCTTTTAAACATTGAGAAAACAACAAAATTTGCTTCCCACAGGTAGGTCACTCCAAGGAAAAGGAGAGAGATTAAGTCATTTTTCACCAAGGAGGAATGAGTGAGTGAGTAAGAGGGGTAATTGGGCGTAAACCAGCTACCATGCTGTGAAAACACTCAAGCAGCATCACTGAAGGACCTGCATGGAGAGAAATTGAGGTCCCCACTCAACTAGCAAGTACCATGTTACCAGCCATGCATAAGAGTTACATCGGAAGTGAATCAGCAGCTCCCTTCCAGCCTTCAGATGACTATAGCAGCAGTTGACATTAAACGACAATCTCACAAGGCACACCCAGGTTAAAATCTCTCTGCTCACTCAATCTCAAGTTCCACAGGAATCATGATAAATATAAATGATTATTATGATTTAAGTCATTAAATTGTAGAGCAATTTTAATGCAGCATTAGATGACTAATATGGGTTGATATGTTGTTTTCTAATACATATTTCCTCTCAGTTATAGCTAGCTATTATTAAATAACTTAAAAATAGTACCTATTCTATATAGAAAATATTCTAAGCTATTTATGCATATAAATGTGTATATAAATATAGATACATAAATTCATTTAATCATTAATTCAAATCTGCTATTACCTCCATCTTATAAATGTAGAATCTGGGACACAGAGAGTAACTTGGCCAAGATCACACAGGTAGAAATGATCAGAACTGGGATGCATTTTCTTAACCACTAAGCTATATTACCTCTTTGTCCACAAAAAGGAAGAAATAAATCAATGTCTGAGCCTAGGACAGAGTGGAGAACTCACCGGGCTAAATGTTCCCTTTCTTCTGTCTTTGCATCTAACTACCTGAACTTGCCTAGCAATATCTGAATTATTCTCAAAATGCACATGCTTGCAGTGTATCAGGACTGACAGAGGAGTGACACAGTGGAGGAAGATTACTAATTATTCCTAATTATATCAGATGGGTACAGAGGACAGGAAGAACCTGAAAGGGGAAGACAAACTTTTCCTTCACAATGTCAAAATGTTTTCTTGACACAAGAAAGAAAAGGCTATTGTGTTGACTTTTATTATATTCAATTTCCAACCTCATGACTCCTCTACACTTGGTCACTCAGTGATTCAGCAAGATATTGGCTTCTTGAAATGGGTGGTTAATCCTTTCAAGCTTTATATTTTTGCATTTCTATTTAAAGATCTAGCCTACAGCATTTTGAGAGTCACAACCCAGAAAACAGAGATCTTTGATTTAATTATTTGGTAATGTTCTCAGGCATAGTTGGCTCTTTTGATGAAAAAAAATCCTTGGTTAAATTAACAAACTGTGAAAAGAGCTGTCATATTAACCACTTACTGTTTTCTAAACATCTTATTTAATGTCATATAAAATGTGCACACGCAATTTCTGTCAAGATGAAAAAATAAAGCAAATAATTCATTTAAAAAAATTAGTATTTATGATTAAGCATGAGCAAATCTTCTATGATAATGAATTGAAATCCCATCTCTGTGCATTTCACCATAAGAAGAAAGAGTCAAGAGTAATGCGTATATTTTATAATCTTATTTTATTCTATAAAATAAGCTATTTTTAAAAGGCAGCAAGATTGTAAAGTCTACAGACCTAGATTAAAAGTCCAATTCCGTCATGTATTACTTAAACACCATGTGTAGCTGTTATTGTTCATAGCTATTTACTCCCTTCCTATAAGAGGATTACATTCCCAATGATTCCCAACAGTTGTACTGCCTACTGTAGGAAAAGTAAAAATGTCCACCTCACTGACACTGAGCTTGACCATGTGACTTCTCTGGCCAATGGAATGAGCAGATAAGACATTTGTCAAGTTTGAGCAGAAGTTTCAAAAGTCATTTTTAAAAAGCTGACTTCCTCTTTTCCCTCTGAAATGAGGATTGCGTGTTCCAAATAGAGGCTGATTGTTCATACTGGGTCCTTGAATAAGTATTTGGCTCACACAAATGAACACATAATGTGAATAAGAAAATAGTTCTCACTGGAAGTCATTGAGTTTGTGTTTTAAATGCATGAACACACATGGTAAGAAATAAACATTATATTACTCTCTATTTATCAAAGCTTAACAGTAACTTCAGTCTTAGTATCACTCTGAGCATTAAATGCATGCTCGGGAAATTGTAGATTATCTACCTGAAAACTTCCATATGACCTTCATAAAAAATTGCAGTAACTCAAGTAAAGACTTCTTATTTTACTCGGCATGAAATTGCTCTGATTTTGAAAGGTATCTTGAATTCATACAAATGAATTCCAGTTATGGCCCTGTCACTAACCTCTATCATTGACTCTCTTTGTGCATCAGTTGTCACATATATGAGATGGAGGCAATAATATCAATCCTACCTCCCATCAGGGTTAGTAAATGGCTTAAGTGAGAGGGCAGATGATAAACTTCTGGAGCAGCTCTGATATAGAAGAGAAAGCATAGATCTAAGTAATGGTACTCATCCTAAATTTGAGGTCTGATTCCACTTTTTACAAGAGGTATGAAAATAAGTATATTACAGCATCTATGAGTCAATAAATTTATTTATCTAAACACAGGTTGTTGACTCACAGGTTGAGTCAAATAAGATGACGTGATTTATTATGTAAATATGAATTATTGGTCTTATCATCAACACAACACTTTATTCTAGTATCTTAAAGAAAACATGTTGATCTATTTTCCTACCACTACCATCCTGTTTCTTTTACTATAGCCTTGAAATATAATTTGAGTTCAGGTAATATGATGACTCTATGTTTTTTTTTCTTTTGCTTAGGACTACTTAGGCTATTTAAGCGTTTTCATTTCCATATGGATTTTAGGATTTTTTTTCTAATTCTGGGAAAATGACATTATTATTTTGACAGGAATTGTTTTTAATCTGTATATTCCTTTGGGCAGTATGGTTATATTAACAATACTAATCCTTTCAATCCATAAGTATGGGATTTTTTAAAATATGTGTCATCTACAATTTCTTTTATCAGACTTTTGTAGTGTCTCTCATAGAAATCTTTCACCTTCTTGGTTAAATATATTCCAGCAATACAGCCACACACAGCCAACTGATCTTTGACAATGTTGACAAGAGCGTACATTGCAGAAAGGGCACCCTTTTCAATAAATGGTGCTGAGAATATTGGATAGTCATACGCAGAACAATGCAATTTGAATCCTATTTTTTTCACCTTATGCAAAAATCAACTCAAGATGGATTAAAGTCTTAAATGTAAGACTTGAAACTATAAATATCCTAGAAGAAAACCTAGGGAAAGTTCTTCTTGACATTACATCAGCAAAGAATTCATGAAGCAAAAGCAGAAGCAACAAAACCAAAAATAGACAAATGGGATTTGTTAAACTAAAAAGCTTCTACATAGAAATAACTAACAGAGTAAACAGACAACATGAAGAATAAGAAAAACATTTGCAAACTACACACCCAACAGGAGATTAATATCCAGCATAGACAAGGAACTGAAACAACTCAACAACAAACAAATAATCCCATTAAAAAGTGGGCAAAGAAGATGAATAGATATTTTTCAAAAGAATACATACAAATGGCCAACAAGCCTAAGAAAAAATGCACATTATTGCTAATCATTAGAGCAATGCAAATTAAAATCACAATGGGATATTAAACTTATACCAATCAGAATGTTACTATTAAAATGAGTAATAATAACAGATGTTTACAGAGAAAATTACAGCGAAAAGAAGTCATACCCTTTTGATGGGAATGTAAATTAGTACAACCTCAATGGGAAACAGTAGTGAGATATCTCAAAGAATTAAAAAATGCGCTATTGTTTGATCCAGCAATCCTACTACTGTATATTTACTAAAAGGAAAAGAAATCATTATATCAAAAAGATACCTGTACTCATGTGTTTACTGCAGCACTATACACAATAGCAAATGTGTGGAATAAACTAAAGTGCCTATCAACAGCTTGGATTAAAACTGTGGTACATATGCGCAGTGGAATACTAATCGGTCACTACAAATTTTGAAACCATGTATTTTGCTACACCAAGGTCTCTGACAAAACAAACTTTAAACAAACAAGATCAAAAAAAAACAAAGAAGGGTATTATATAATGGTAAAGGGATCAATTCAACAACAAGAGCTAACTAACCTAAATATGTATGCACCCATACAGGAGTACCCAGATTCATAAAACAAGTTCTTAGAGACCTGCAAAGAGACTTAGACTCCTACACAATAATAGTGGTAGACTGTAACACCCCACTGTCAATATTAGACAGGTTAATAAGTTCGAAAATTAACAAGGATATTCAGGACTTGAACACAGCTCTGGATCAAATGGACCTAATAGATGTCTACAGAACTCCCCATGCCAAATCAACAGAATAAACATTCTTCTTAGTGTCACATGGTAATTATTCTAAAATCAACCACATAACTGGAAGTAAAACATTCCTCAGCAAATGCAAAAGAATTGAAATCATAACAAACAGTCTCTCAGACCACAGTGCAATCAAATTAGAACTCAGGATTCAGAAACTCATTCAAAACCACACAACTACATGGAAATTGACCAACCTGCTCCTGAATGATTCCTGGGTAAATAATGAAATTAAGGCATAAATAAAGAAGTTATTTGAAATCAATGAGAAATATGTAGCACTAAATGCCTACATCAGAAAGCTAGAAAGATCTCAAACTGACACCCTAACACACTTAAAAGAGCTAAAGATGCAGGAGCAAACAATTCCAAAAGCTTGAAGAAGACAAGAAATAATTAAGATCAGAGCAGAACTGAAGAAGACGGAGACACAAAAAACCCTTCAAGAAATCAATAAATTCAGGATTTTTTTTTAAATAACAAAACAGACCACTAGAAAGATGAATAAAGAAGAAAAGAGAGAAGAATCAAATAGACACAATAAAAATTATAAAGGGGATGTCACCACTGACCCCACACAAGTACGAACTATCATCAAAGCATATTATAAACACCTCTACGTGAATAAACTGGAACATCTAGAAGAAATGGATGAATTCCTGTACATATAAACCCTCCCAGACTAAGCCAGGAAGTTGAATCCCTGAATAGATCAATAAAAAGTTCTGAAATGGAGACAGTAATTAATAGCCTACCAACCATAAAAAGCCGAGAATTAGATGAATTCACAGCCGAATTCTACCAGAGGTTCAAAGAGAGATGATACCTTTCCTTCTGAAACTATTCCAAACAATTGAAAAGGAGGGACTCCTCCGTAACTCATTTTACGAGGCTAGCATTATCCTGATACCAAAACCTGGCAGAGACACAACAACAACAAAAAAATAAAACTTCATGCCAATATCCCTAATGAATATCAACGCAAAAATCCTCAATAAAAACTGGCAAACTGAACCCAGCAGCACATCGAAAAGTTTACCCACTACGATCATGTTGGCTTCATCCCTGGGATGCAAGCCTGCTTCAACATATGCAACTCAATCAACTTAATCCATCACATAAAAAGAACCAATGACAAAAATCACATGATTATCTCAATAGATACAGAAAAGGCTTTTGATAAAATTCAACATTGCTTTATGTCAAAAACCCTCAATAAATTAGTTATTGAAGGAACATATCTCTAAACAATAAGAGCTACTTATGACAAACCCACAGCCAATATCATACTGAATTGGCAAAAGCTGGAAGCACTCCCTTTGAAAACCAGCACAAGACAAGGATGCCGTCTCTCTCCACTCCTATTCAAAATAGTATTGGAAGTTCTGGCCAGGGCCATCAGGCAAGAAAAAGAAATAAAGTGTATTCAAATAGGAAGAGAAAAAGTCGAATTGTATGTTTGCACACAACATGATTCTACATTTAGAAAGTCACATTGTCTCAGCCCCAAAACTCCTCCAGCTGATAAGCAACTTCAGCAAAGTCTCAGGATACAAAATCAATGTGCAAAAATCATAAGCATTCCTATACACCAACAATAGATAATCAGAGAGCCACATCATGAATTAGCTTTCATTCATAATTGCTAAAAAGAGAATAAAATATCTAGGAATACAGTTAACAAGGGATGTAAAGGACCTCTTCAAGAACTACACACCCCTGCTCAAGGAAATAAGAGAGAATACAAACAAACAAACAAACAAAATTCTATCCTCATGGATAGGAAGAATCAATATCATGAAAATGGCCATACTGCCCAAAGTAATTTACAGATTCAATGCTATTCCCATCAAAATACCATTGACATTCTTCACAGAAATAGAAAAAAAGAAACTACTTTAAAAATCATATGGAACCATACGGAACCAAAAAAGAGCCCAAATAGACAAGACAATCCTAAGCCAAAAGAACAAAGCTAGGGGCATCATGTTACCTGACTTCAAGCTATACTACAAGGCTATGGTAACCAAAACAGCATGGTACTGGTAGCAAAACAAACATATAGACCAATGGTACAGAACATAGACCTCAGACATAAGATCACACATCTACAATCATCTGATCTTCGACAAATCTAACAAAAACAAGAAATGGGGAAAGGATTCCCTGTTTAATACATGGTGCTGGGAAAACTGGCTAGCCATATGCAGATAACTGAAACTAGACCCATTCCTTATACCTTACACAGAAATTAACTCAAGATGGACTAAAGACTTAAGAGTAAAACCCAATACCATAAAAACCGTAGAAGAAATCCTAGGCTGTATCATTCAGGACATAGACATGGGCAAAGACTCCATGACAAAAATACCAAAAGCAATTGCAACAAAAACCAAAATTGACAAATGGAATCTAACTAAACTGAAGAGCTTCTGCATAGCAAAACAAACTATCACTAGAGTGAACAAGCAACCTACAGAATAGGAGAAAACTTTTTGTAATCTATCCATCTGACAAAGATATGATATCCAGAATCTACAGGAACTTAAGGAAATTTACAAGAAAAAATACCTCATTAAAAAGTGGGCAAAGAATATGAGCAGATACTTCCCAAAAGAAGACATGTATGTGGCCAAGAAACATATGATAAAAAGCTCAACATCACTGATCGTTACAGAAATGCAAATAAAACCACAATGAGGTACCATCTCATGCCAGTCAGAATGGCATTTATTAAAATATCAAGAAGCAATAGATGTGGACGAGACTGTGGAGAAATAAAGAATGCTTTTGCACTGTTGGTGAGAATGTAAACTAGTTCATCTATTGTGGAAGACAGTGTGACGATTCCTCAAGTATCTGGAACAAGAAATACCATTTGACCCAGCAATCCCACTATTGGGTATACACCCAAAGGAATATAAATCATTCTACTATAAAGATACATGCACACGTATGTTTATTGCAGCACTGTTTACAATAGCAAAGACTTGGAACCAACTCAAAAGCCTATCAATGCTAGATTGGATAAAGAAAAGGTGGTATATATGTACCATGGAATACTATGTAGTCATAACAAGGAATGAGATCATGACTTTTGCAGAGACATGAATGAAGCTGAAAGCCATCATTCTCAGCAATCTAACACAGGAACAGAAAGCCAACACCACATGTTCTCATTCATAAGTGGGAGTTGAACAGTGAGAACACACAGACACAGGGAGGGGAACAACACACTCCAGGGCCAGTTGGTGGGTAGGGGGCAAAGAGGGAGAGCATTATGACAAATAGCTAATGCATGCAGGGCTGACAACGTAGTTGACATGTTGATCGGTACAGCAAACCACCATTGTACACATATACCTATGTAACAAACCTACACGTTCTGCACTTCTATCCTGGAACTTAGTAAATTTTTTTTTTAAGTTATACATTTATTCAATAAAATGAGTACCAACGCACACAATCAGTATTTTGAACATTTTCATTGTCTTTATCCACTCATCCATTCCCAACTATTCTTATCAAACTTGAAATCAAACTAGATCTGGATCCTGATGCTTTCTATTATGGGTGATCCCACCCATCCTCCCCAGCCCCATGCATCTATTACAAAGTTCTAATTTCTTTGTGGATTTCAATAAGAGTTTTGCTGGCACATAAATTAAGCACATGCTGATCTGAACAATTTCATTAGCACTCAGCCAAACAAAAATATTTAATAGGTTTGAGATTGTGGTCTTCACATGAGAACATAACCAATAATTTTATCATCTTGTTACTAATTTGTGATTGGCAATTTCATCCATTATTTAGCTGTAAGGAGAGAAAATCAGCATTCATAATAATCTCCAAATTGTATCTGAAGTATTATAAAGTTTTACATATGATTTCTCTTTATAATCAGTTGGGATTGTATAAAGATGCAATAAAAATAGTTTACTCTTTTGGACCATGTACACATCTTGAATACAACTTTTTATAAAGTGAAAATTTGGGTAATCAAAAGTTGTTTATATCAACAACAATCATAAAGAAAAAAACAAATTCAAGACTAATTTTTCTTTAATCTGATCTATATAGCTCCCCCCCCCC
>NW_016809536.1:2233608-2251367 GCF_001698545.2 Rhinopithecus bieti | reverse complement strand
CCCCCCCCTTTTTTTTTTTTTTGCCAGACAACCATGCATTTCTCTAGAAGGACCACAAGTATGTGATGGTAACAGTTTAAAAACGCAGTGTTCTGTTTTCATTTACACCTCCCTTCACTATACACACACACACAAACACACATGCACACACACATATACACTCTAGAGACAAGGTGGGCCTCTAAAAATGACGTGATAATCATCCCTATTTTCAAAGAAATACACTTTCATTTGACCCAAGACATTGTGTTATTTTGAGCTTTCTATTACCTTTATCCTACTATCCACTCCCAACTATTTTCATCAAACCTCAAAGCCCAACTAGATCTGGATCTAGGAGGTAGGTATTATGGGTTTTATGGGTGACATTTTTCTTTTTTTTTTTTTTTTTCCTGACTATTACAAAGCTCTAATTCATTGTGAATTTCAATGAGAGTTTTCTTGGCAGAGAAAAGAAGCACCTGCTGATTTTTCTGCTTTATCAAGAAACACCTGCTGCTTTATCAAGACTGAGTAGAGGTAAGCTGCAGTATGTATCTGATTATCAATGCACCCCTAGTAGATAATTAAGAAGTTTCCCTTCACTTAGACACACATTCATTTTTGCAGTCAATAAATATCTATTGAGTATCCAAAAGAAAAAGGTGTTAGGTACTGAGATAGTCAATGAAACATACATGCCATTCACAAACATCAGGAAATTCGATGAATATTATAAGAATTTTTTTTTTTTTAATCTGGGGTAGTGGGGACATCAAGTTGAATAGCATGATTCTTTCTGTTAAATGGTTTGCAATCTAGTGAAAATGGAGTTTTGTGGAAGTAAAAGTCAGGACAAGGAGTAAGACAAATTCTTAATAAATATGATAAAAAAGGAAATGTGGTGTCATACTAAAGAAATGGTTAAGAAATTTAAGCTCAGAAAGAGGTGAGAGTATTTTTTTTGAATAGATGATTATTATCATTATTTCAAAAGATAATGGAGGCAGCATTATACAAGTTAAATTACAGATGAGAAAGATTGCTCAATAGAGGAGAAATAATACAGAGAAAATGTAGAAAGGGTATAACATGTTATCAGACATAAGAAGGGAGAGAATTCTATATGCGTCCTGTGAGTTTGTGTGTATGCACAGAGATTCACATTCCTGTCTCCTCAAGAGCATGTTTTGGCAAAGTGATTACCAGCTTTAATAGGTGGGTTAAAATTCCAGCTCCTTTACTCACTGGCTGTATCACTTTGGCAAGTGGTTTGTCATCATTCTGGTTCTTATTCCTCTTGTGCAATCTCAAGTTTAGAGGAATAAGAATTAAATTTTATAATGCATGAAAGCACTAGGTTCAATCCCATAATGAGGTCAATACTCAAAAAGTCTTTTAAAAATAATCTGTTCCAAAATAAAACAATAATAAAATACAACTCTAGAGGTGTAATTATTGATATGATTGCTGTATCACTTTAGCATTGTCTTACTAAGAACACTGAAGAGATGAAGTAGAAATTTTTTTTATGTCTTCCTATTTTGAAACAATAAAAATACTAGTAAATTAAGGCATTTAGACATAACCTCCATTTTCTATTGAAAGTTATTGTCTACCATAAATTTAGGTTGCCTGGAAGTTATGTGGGCAAAATCTCTAAGGACAATCTAATGATTAAACCCCCGTTCTCAGTCATCCCACTTGCTGGAATTCAGCAGCATTTGGCACCATCAGGCTTTCTGTTTAGAATCCCCATTTATGTTTAGTTCTTGGGGAAGTTTATTTCAATTCAGTTTCTACTTTCTTGACTACTCTTTCTCTGCCCTCCTTGATGAATCCTCTTCCTCCTCTCCTGCCTTCAGGGAGAAAATTCTTCAGATTTTTCTAACATTTTTTTGTAAGGTAATTATAAGATAATTGCCTTTACCATCTCTCTCTTTCTCTCTCAAAAAATAGATAGATAGATAGATAGACATAGATATTGCTATATGCTCTCTCTTCCCTCCTCCCCTTGCCCACATAAACAGATATATCTGTTTATAATAATCTCCAAATTGTATTTCAAGTATTATAAAGTTTTAGGTATATCTGTTTATATGGCAGACAGGAGAGAGAGAATACAATCTGTTTATATGGGGGAGGGGAGAGAGACTACATATTTAAAAACTCAATTATATATATATAAACATATATATTAAATAAATATATAATTATATAATCTTAGAAAACTCATTCCCTCTCATAAATTAAATTATTATGCCTACGAGAATGATTTCCAAATCTTATCTCTAGTTGTTACTTTCAACTGAGTACCCTCATTTTTCACCTGCCTATTAGATTTGACCATTTGAATGTCCTTAATCTTGCCACTTTAATATGTCTAAAAGGCAACTTATTGTCTTTCTCAGAAACAAAGTTTTCATTGGATTCTCTTTTGATTTATAGTTCCACTCTTCTTCCATGCTAAAAATGCCAAAATTGTCTTTACTACTTATTTTTAATATTCTCAAATTATATTACATAGATACTTTTCATTCCCATTGCTAGCACCATAATTCCAAAGTCTGTCACCTTGTACATGTATATTGCCTTAGCATAAGGAGTTTTCTGTTTGTTTCTAGACTTTCAATAGAATTATATTTGGTCAGGAATTCTTTTTCACATCTACCTCAATGTCATAATGGTCTTGCTACACATCTTGAGCATCTATAAAATTCAAAATTGGGAACACATTAAACACAATATTCTACCTTGGATTTTTATTAAATGACAAACAAAAGTGGTTCTCCAAGGGTAGCACTGGCCGTGAAAGCCATCAGCTTTGCTGATGGAGAAGGAGCACATAAACTGATGGAAAAGAAGAAAAATCTAGCAATGTTTTCTGTAAAAGAGTGATCTTGGTGAGAAGCAAATGACTCTATCATATATAGGATTTTCCTCTTAATTTTCTGACTTTCTCCATTTGCTTCTCACCAAGATCACTCTCTTACAGAAAGCATTGCTAATATCTCCATATATCCCTGACTAACCAGGAGTCTGCATATATGTGCAGAAGAAACACAAGAGGGCCTAGCAGAAAATAAAGCCAGGATAGATTCGAAAATGAGCTTTGAAATGTGCTCCCAACCCACACTAACGTCCATTCATAAGGGGTAGAAGCCTTCATGTTTGAGGTGTTTGAAGACAACATATGATCATTTACTGCATGACCACTAAGCTATGCAAAAACTGCCACAACTTCCTAGGAAGCCAACCAAGAAAGATTAAAAGTATTCAAAAATATTAGGCAGATGCATTAGTTGCTGCACACCATGGAGAGAGGCAGATACTGCAAATTTAGTCTAACCAAGTTGTTAAAAGAAATCAATCAACAACAACTAAATAAAAATGAAAAATCTTGGGAAAATATCCAGAGTTGTTACAATGTATTTTCAAAAATATGCAGGTAAAAAATGTTACGAAATATGCAATTGATCCTGAAGCCATTCTCCAGCGTCTTTATAGTATCTTCTCAGATGGTCTCATCAGTTTCTAAAGTTTGTAACCAATATGCTGATGATACATCATTAAGAATGAGTATTCTCAACAGATAATTCACAACCAACTGATTGTCATTTCTGTCTCCTAACCTGTCCTGTTTTAAGGCTTCTAAGCCAGCAAACATCTGAAGTTTTTCGTATTCTAAATTACATTCTAATATCTAAAATGAACTTCTAATTTATCTATTGTGAAATATTTTGCCTCATAATGAATGCAGAAAACCTAATACTCAGGTTCTTACATCCACTTTGGCCTAATGGTGCTTGTAAATAATGCATTTGCATAATGAGCAATATTTATAAAAGCCAATTACTGCTAATACGTATGACCTTTTGGCATCAAGTATGCTAATAACCTTTAAAATGTTGGCTAGATTACATAGTGCCAAAACAAAACTTAGGTATAATAGGAACCAGGCTCCTTGTATATATAAGAATGAAGGTTAGTTTCTATTTTGGCTGCACTTATAAAGAGGTGTTAATTAGATATGTGATTTGAATTAAAAATTCTGGTACATTTTCAAATAGAGAGCATTAAAAATGAATTATGTGGAAATGACGACAACTAGACGCAAGAGCCCTACTTTTACAAAATAATTTCTAATGAAATAGAGTTAACTTGCAACATGAGTACTGAGATTCAAATATTTTCAAAGTATTAATCCTCTAAAGTTGCTATACAGTTTATATTTATAGACAGAAATTTTGTAGTTTTTTGTTAATTCATATGTACTTAATATAAACAAAGATTAAAATAATCATTAATCAGGTTAAATTTTAATGTATTTTTTAAAGGCCATAATAAGTATCCTCAAACATTTAATTCACTTTTTTTTTTTGTTATGTTGTAAAATGAATGCATTTCACCTAAGTGCTGGTAGATTTACAGGTCATTGTATTAAAGCACTTTAGTTTCTGTATATTACATTTTAAATTGCTTATTTACAACTATATACACTTTAATATGGCAGCTTAGCCATAATGAGTTCATGTAATAGCACCACAGAGCTGATTGTGTTTTGTAGCAATAAAAATACTAATGCAAAATATACTGTAATCTGATTTTTGCTTCACTTCTGTGCTCTATCCTACTTGAATTATTTAGGGATCCAAATTCAATTTTCCAAAAACAAATAACTTTCAACTACTTATCAAATAATTTTCAACTTTGATAATATTACCACAGGTCTGTTCTCATCTATCAGTCTAACCCTAGACAAAACAGCCTAACTAGGGTGAATTATTTTGAGTAATTAATTCAGTTAGATTTTCAGCTCTATGTTCACCTTTTAGTGACTTCGTACTGAACACTAAATTCATAACCTGAGCATTAGCAATTATTCAGTAATTATTTAAGTCTACCCCCTGCCCTCAGTCATGGGGATCCATGCAGTTATTTCGTCTTCTTTAATCAATCTTCTTTGTAATTTTCTTTTATTTTCTTCCTAAATTATTACTTATATTCCATTTTCTCAACATTTTATTTTTGTCAACTCATGTGACAAAATAATTGCAACAATTTAGTTTTTAAAAATACAGAACGTGCAAGCCCAGTAGATTAAAAAGTAAAAAGTAATTTTACTTTCTCAAGGCTCATGAAGTCTAGTGGTGAGCTGCAAGTATAAAGGGTAAAGTATAATAAGCACTAGAAGTATCAAAGTTGATGATACAACTGACTTGTTAAACAGTTTTAAAATAGCCTCAAATCACCATCTTTCATGTAATACCTTTATGTAGAGTGTCAAACCCCCTCCCTTTGTAATTATTCTCCATATCCTGACTTTTAGCAAGGTTTTATTTTGACAATAGTCAAAAAATCTTTGCAGAATGTTCTGAAAATTACAGACTATCTCAATTGAATACACTATGTGATAATGGTAGTAATTTTATTTTTGCCTCAAATATTTTTTTCCTCGTTTTTCAGTTTCATAACTCTTTAGATTACTTCTCTGACTTTTTATGCTTGAGGTTGGTATAGGCTGAAATGCTGCAGAGACTCCCAACTTATAACTCAAAGCCTGAAGCCTATATTATGCTCTCTCAAATGGATCAAACATCTTTAAAAATACCACTAAAGGAAAAGGGAGAAAATGGGTCAAACATTTTGTGTTTGTACTATTTTCGGTGGAAACATTTCTATTACTTAAAACCTCTGAACAGAAGTTAGCTGTCAATTCTGCAAGAGTCACTCATGACTAACAGGAAAACACAAAATCATCCCACAGCACATGATGCTTTATACCTTGTTAGTGAGCACTCACAATTAGTAGGACATGAGGCTGTGAAGGCCACCTTATGAATTGCAAACTCCTCTCTAATCCCCTCAAGCTCTATCCTTATTTCCTAAAGTTTTCTCCACGCACGTATGAACACACACAAAAAATGTTTTCTCTGTATTTTCTTCATTTTTAAACTTTTTTTATTGAAATATAACCTAATACAGAACACATAAATAAATGTCTAAGCACAACTTATGAGTAAACTGTTCAGCTAATTTTCACAAACTGAATACACCCTTGTAATCAGCATCTGGATAAAACATTTGTGTTATTATGTAAAAGCTTTTGTGATAATAACTATTTGGAGACATGTTGAATTAAAGCTAGTCAAACAAGTTTACCACATAGGAGATATTCACAAATTCAGACTCCAGTGTCTACTCCCTGATGGTTCTCAAGTCAGGAGAGAAACGAGGAAAAATACTTCTTGTCTATTCTTATAATTATTTTTTTCTACCTGGATAGAACCGTATTAGTGTAAATTGTGGCCTCTCCATCTTTTACACTTTTTCCCCCAGGAGAATGAGTAATCAATTGATAAATTTGGGACAAATGAATTAGACATGCTAACATTAGTTCTTCCCAAGAAGTAAACTCTGTCTTGAGAGTGAGCTACCTCCAGAGAGCAAGCAGGATTGGCTTCACAAATGTATCACCTGTGTGGTCACATAGAACTTATTACTGAGAAGCGCCCTTCTTGGTTTAATTTTCTACTGTTGCCATCTTGAAATTCTTAATAATTTCACCTTTAACCTGTATTATGGAAATGAAGTCCAGGAGCAAAATGGAGCACACTTAGGAGTAGAGTAGATAAATGCAACATATACGTCTACCATTGCTGTTGCTCCGTCAGCATAGGGTATTCTTAATGCCCCATGAACACAGAATTTCTGTGGACCCACCTTCCATGAGAGTTTAAAGAGATTTAAACAGAGTTCAAGGTAAGCCTGTTACCTCTCAGACTGAAAAAGTGGGAGTACTGACAACCTAGAGAGACCAAGTTTTCCATTCAAACCAGAACTTGCTTTGAATGCAGAAATAAGACAATGGTGTTGTAAGAAGCATGGACAACCAAGAGTCTTTCATATACATTATTACTCATGTTACTTCTCTGTATTAGCCAGCCACTACACTGAAATGAGGGCATAGATGGAAGGGGGAGAAATAGAGAAACCCTTGGTTTCTTTTCCTTTCAACCATTCCTTATTCATCAGTAGGCCAAAGGCAAAGTGTTGGTAGAATGGGTATATATCAAGAAGTGAAATAAAAACAGTTGAGTTAGTTTTGTGCATCATTGACACAATTGTGTTGAGAACAAAATACATAGATTATATATAAGCTACAAAATACAGATTGAGTAATTGTGATAAATCTGCTGAGTTAAATTATCTTATAGTTTCACTTAAAACTGCCATTGCACAATATAAAATTGAACAGTAAAATTCATGCTAATAATTTAACTTTTCAATTTTCATTTAGTTAGAAAGACATTAAGTAGCAAATAAAAATGTCCTCATTGGGAAAGAGAGACAGACCGTGAAACAAAGAAAAGAAACTTTTAATGTTTTGATACATTTTTCCAACTTACTAAAAAAGTGACCCCACATTTTCACTTTGTGTCAGGCACCACATAGTATGCAGCTGAGTCTGGAGGAAAGCATTCTCCTCTGCCCTCAGGGACTGGATGTAACCCTCCAGGAGGGGAAGCCTGCTGTTATGACCAGGTAGCTAAGTCTACCTAGTTCTTAGGTTTCATCGGTAAGCCATTATGCTCTCATACTGAAGTGCATTTCCCAACCTCACTTCTGTGAGTAATAAAGGTGATATTTGGGATTTTTCTGCTACTTTTTGTTTTATTTTTCAACATCTGAATGTAGGAAGATACACAGATGTAACTGATATCCAGTCTAATTTTGGACTACATTACATCCATAACTCAGGAAATCTGAGTAAAATCTGTGGATTGTACCAATGTCAATGTCCTAATGCTGAAGTTGTACTGTTTGGAAATTGAGTAAAGTATACCTGGGGACTTCCCTGTACGTCCTTTTGAAACTTCCTGTAAGTCTGTAATTATCTAATAAAAAGCAAAATTTTTAATAATTTTAAATTTATTAATTTTATTTTAATTAAACTACTTTATGTTGGCTATTTTCCTGAAAATAATGATAATGTTAATAATACTTAATAATAACAGTTAATATGAACTATGTTTACTACATACCAAATATTATATTAAGACAGAACATGGTATAGGTAATGTTTAAGTAGTAGGTTTTCTACAAAGATTTGAATAAATACATGAATTAAAGATAAGTAAATTATAATATTTGAGGCTATCAAGGAGGTAAGAAATTACTATAATATTATCGCCTGTGAGAAGAACAACATTACAAAATGAGTTTTGTGTTTAATGGCTTGAGGGAATTAGTAACATTGGACTTCAGTATAAAACTTGAACTATTAATTTAGTGCTAAGCTATAGTATATTTTTTCCAAAACTCTAATATAAATTTGATTAAATTGCAACCACCTTCCAGGAGTATGAAATTCCAATTATCAAGTCGGTATTAACAATTTATTATAGTTTATAAAGTATCACAATGACTCATGAAACCTAGTGTTTAGATAACTGTTTCTTTTTTAAAGCAGGATAGCCAATCTCTGTGTCTAGAAAAGGCAACTCTTCAGTGAGGGAAATTTTGGAAAACTAATATTAAAGTTAATCACCTGGTAATTACGTTAAAAGATTATTCCATGAAGTGTGAATTTATATGCTGACAGGCAAATAAAATTCAATTGTTGGTTCACGGTACACGTTTGTACATTTGGGAAAACCAAGGTGTTTAAAAAAAGTCATATTTTCAGTCAATATTTAGAGAAAGATCTTCATTACTCAGCAGAATTCAAATTATGCAGTGATATAATATTATTTTAATTATAATTGAGATTCACTTAAATTATTACCAAATCCAGTTATATTCTTTCTACTGACTCAAGATCCTCTATTATGTGTCATCCCCACCTATCTACAAATGAGTTTTTAAATATTGCACCCCTGTATATCTATTTCCTTCAAATATGGCACCTCAGTACTTTTCCATGTGAGTTTCATTATGGCGATTTTGTTTGGAGCATTCACTCCACCCCGCATACCTTTCTCTCTTCATTATACCTAGTAAAATCTCCCTGTGCTTTAAAATCCAGCTCACCAAAAACCGTTTATAGGTATTATAACTTATATGCCAGGCATTGTGCCAACATCCAAATTACCCCCTACAGTGTGGTGAGTACAATTATTATTCTTACTTTCCAAATGAGGAGATCTGGGGTTTGAAAATGTAACGTAAGCCCAAACCTCAACAGCAGGATGCTGTGGATTTGGATTACATAAGAATTCTGACTACCCAGCCACACAGAGAGGCCCTGTGACTACAGAAAAAGGCAGGTAGGTCCAGTCATCATACTCATCAAGGCTTTAGGCCTGTGAGGGAAACCTACTTTTTTTAAATCAAGACCAGAGTAGCTGCTCACGAAGCCAGTCAATGTCTCATGGAGATGCTTAATTTTTTACTTGGACCTTTCCCAAATTCCTGACCCATAACATTGTAAGATTTAAGAAAGCATAAATTCCAAGAGAATTCAACATCCAGCCAGTCCTCTAAACTAATACGCTAGATTATAGTCACACTCAAGACTCACCTTCTTAATTATTTAATTTACTCATTTCACTGGGGAGGAGGAATTAGATAGTTAACAATAAACCTTAGTAACCAAGGGACGGATATTGCAGCAAAATATTTCAGTATGTTAATTTCTGTCTCTTGCCTGGAATCCTATATTAGTTGTAGTCTAGAATGCACAATTCTGTGTATAAGTTTAATTCTAAGTTTAAGTTTTAATCCATCATTTTTCAATGGTTTCATACTTAAGAGAGTAGAAAGTCTTCTGCAGTATCCTTGAAAAGCACTCTGAATAAAATTTGCATTATTTCATACTTTTGAATCCTAACACCATTTTGACTTGCCTAGTAGATTCTGTCATAAATGGTGCTATCCAGAGAAATGAAGGTATTTATTTTGAAAACCCATAGGTGTAAAATTCATAGACAAAATCAAATTTAGAAGTTAATTTAGAAGTTGGATTTCAAAGGCAGCAATATCCCAAACTAGCCCTTAGTTGATTTTACCTTTCTCATTTTCTGCTTCTAGTTATTTTCACCTTCCTTTATCCCTTAAGAAAATATTTTTATTACTCCGTTATTTTTTTAATGACAGCTTCTCTAATTAGTGTGTACAATGGCCTAAATAGGAAATTAGAAAACAATTGCTTAGCATGATAAGAACATTATTATGCTAAAGCACACAGTACTATCTACATAAAACCCAGATGACATTAGCAATACCTAGAGTACTTGATACCTACACAGGTGCCAACAATATCTATTCCTGTCTATCACAGAGCCTGACATAACATTTTACGGGGTTGATCTTTCAATTTCTTAATGCCATTCAAGCATCAAGAATTTCCAACTAAAATTTAAAGATTCATTTTTGTTCTGGTGATTTTTAAAAAAATAAAATTTTTTCGAACCTTTTTGATGATATGAAGTGAAAGGTGTATGTGTGATCGTACTTAGTGGGATTCAGAAATAGGTGCAGAGAGTTATCTGTGGGTAGTGAAAGTCCCTTAACCACCAGGAATATTGATCCACAGCTCGAGATTTAGGTAAGCGAGAGAATAACCACACACACATCAAAATCTACCTGACATCCAAAAGTAAAACATTAGAGAAGATTTTCCAAACCATTATTAACAAGTTCAGCTAGCTGTTAGGAGCATAGACTTTAAATAAGACTGACTTACGTTGGAATCCCAGCTTTGTTACTCATTATCTGTAATTCTAAGCCTTGGTTTTCTCACTTGTAAAATAGTCACAGTGATACTTAGTGATACTTTTATTACAAAAGAAATTTATTTATTATGTATTAAGTGAAGAACATTATATACTTGAGATAACAGTGAACACAGTGGACAAAATACATGGCACTTACATTCTTTCAGAGGAAAAAGATGATATAAAGAAGGCAAGAAATGCTATGAAAAAAAAAAAGCAGACAAAAACATTAGAGGCTGCTGAGAAAATCGAGTATTAAATTTTTAAAAAGGCCTGTAATCCCCAAACTTTGAGAGGCCAAAGCGGGTGGATCACTTGAGGTCAGGAGTTGGAGACCTGCCTGGGTAACATGGTTAAAATACATCTCTACTGAAAATATAATAATTACCCTGGTGTGGTGGCACGTGCCTGTAGTCCCACCTACCCAGGAGGCTGAAGCAGGAGAATAGCTTAAATCCGGGAGGCAAAGGTTGCAGTGAGCCGAGGTTGTGCCACTTCACTTCAGTCTGGGCAACAGAACAAGACTCTGTCTCAATAATAATAATAATAATAATAATAATAAAACATAAGTTGGTATTAAAGCCTATATTAAGAATGTGACATTTGAACCACCTAGAAGGAGGTAAGAGAGAGCACCACTGTTCTTCTATATTAAGAAGCAAAACAAAAAGTGCATTCTAGCTGGAAAGAACAGTAAGTGTAAAGATTCAGAGGTGGGAGATTTGAGCATTCTAGTGCTGAACACTAGCAGGCAGGCGTACAGTGACTAGAAGAAAAGGAGATCCACATACCCTTTTCCTGGCAAGTAGAGTCCCTATAAACTTTATTTTTCAAAAATAAGTGTCAAAAAACAAAATGTTAACAAATTGAATTTAATGATCGAATTGGCTTTGCTAAATGATCCATGAATCAGGTAGCATCTCATCTATAAAATAGAATGGCGCTCCTGTGAGCTGAACAGAGAGGATGAGCTTTACAAACAGAAAAGGTTGACGAAAGCCAAAACAGGGAACAAAAAGGAGATTGGCCCTTTCAAAGTTCCTTTCCTTAAAGGACTAAGGCAAAGGGGACTTCTTATCATGCAGATTCATGTTGACTGGGCCCCTTTTTATTGGTTGCTATAAATGTCCTATTTTTGGAAAACTGGCCAGTTTCTAAGTTACATTTTATTACGTGGCACCAAGCACAAGTGACTCTCATGATTTGGTCTGGTCTCTTTGGGCCATGTGGAGGATATCAGTTCAAAACAATGACTTCTCATAAATTTTATTTAACATAAGTAAATCAAGCACAAATAATAGGAAAAAAACAATTGGAAAAACTGAAGAATAAGATATTGAAGCTTCAGAAAAATAATATATTGTTTCACTTATCCTAATACACATAATTTTAATATATTTTAACATGTCTGAAATTAGCACTCAGCTAACAATCAATGCATTAAGAAATTTTATAACTTAATTTGCAATATTTGTTCTCTGTTATACAAAAATAATGATGCATCATATAGTTAACTATTGTAGATTCAATAAAATATGACAGCTATGAAAATTACTTGAAAAAAGAGCAGGGATAAAAAATTCAGAAAAATTTTACGTCTTTAATGAGGGGTAAGAGTCTCAATTTCTAGGAAATTGAGCATTCTATTGCTGAACACTAACAGGCAGGCAAACAGTGACTAGAAGAAAAGGAGATCACATACCCTTTTCCTGTCAAGTAGGGTCCTTATAAACTTTGTGTTTCAAAAATAAGTGTCAAAAAACAAAATGTTAACAAAGTGAATTTAATGATCAAATTGGCTTTGCTCATTACAGTGAGCACACACACATGAGAAAAACAAAACAAAACAAATGAGAAAAACACATACATGAGAAACACAAAACAAACAAACAGAAAAAAAACAGGCAAAAGGACAGAAGAAGCTGAGCTAAAAAAATGATATAATAACACAAACCAAAAAGAAAAGAGATGGAATGGAACAAAATGATCAAAAGGAAATCCATATTTTATTATGAAAATTAAATGTCTCCCTGGAGATTGTAAGGATCAGAATGACTATGGCACAGCTATGAGGAGGATAAACTTAAGAAGCTATCCTTTTCCTAGAACAGCAGAAAAGACCAAAGAGATAAAACCAATCAACAAGAAGGTGGTAGATACGATGAAACAACATAGAAGCCTAATAGTAGGTGTTCCTCAGGGGGAAAAAAAAATGCAGAACAGGAACAAAAGCAGTAATCAGAAATAAAACTGGAAATAAATATTTTTCATTTGAAAATGATACTGATAGGCTGGGCACAGTGGCTCATGCCTGTATTCCCAGCACTTTGGGAGGCTGAGGCAAGCAGATCACTTGAGGTCAGGAGTAGGAGACCAGCCTGGCCAGTATGGCCAAATCCCGTCTTTCCTAAAACTACAAAAATTAGCCAGGCATGGTGGTGGTCACCTGTAATCCCACCTACTAGGGAGGCTGAAACAGGAGAATAGCTTGAACCTGGGAGGTGGAGGCTGAAGGGAGCTGAGATCATGCCACTGCACTCCAACATGGGGAACAGAGTGAGACTCTGTCTCAAAAAACAAAACAAAAAGGAAATGATAGTAATATATATAACAAAATAATTTAACCATTTGTCTAGAACACATGACAAGTTCTTAGGAGAAAAAGACCTACAAGTTCTCAGTGAAGAGAAGACATGAAGTAAAATGAGATTATTAATTAACACGTGCCAGGAAAAACTCCGCATTTCTTTTACATTGGTAAATGCTTGAAATTAAAGCAACAATGATTACAAAAACTTAAGGAAAAATATGCTTTCCTAAGAATTTCACACTCAGACAAACTTTATTTCCAATGTGAAGGCTGAAACACTCCTTCCAGTCAGATGATATCTGTTCTGGGTGCTTTAGTTATTTTCATAATGAAGGCAAACTCTACCCTCAGTAGATTAACTACATTTGAGGACTTTGTCAGAATATAATCTTGAACCTGATTCCACTCAAGAAATTTCAAAACCTTGACTGTGACAAGCAATATTTATGGAGAACTTTCTGTAGGATATACCTTCCAATTTCATTGGAAAGCATTCCTCAAATTATGTTCATGTGAATATTAATATTCCCAGAATCATTAGTAGAGAAACATAAAGGAAAATTTCTGTGATAAAACGTCAGTAACACCCTAAACTCACCTAAGTTAAAAATAATTCTCTTCCACAAGACTCCTCAGAGCCTGATAACAAACTACGGTGATTTGTACATCTACAAGAGCAATATAAAGTGTGGAGCATTCAAATGTATTCACTTCTGTATCCTCAAAACACCCACAAATCACTTGTCATGATTTCACATGATGTCAGTATTCCACAAACCATAATTTGCAATAAAATTCATTCCTGCAAAAGTCATGTTTGTTTCCATCAGTACTGTCTGTTTTGGGAGACATAAAAATTTTAACTATGAAACTCTTGGTCATATCAAATTCGTTGCACAGAAGTGTCATCTTTTATAAAACAACAGGAAAAATGTTTCACTTGTCTTGATATGAAGAGTGGTTGTGTTTCTCCTAAGAAATACATCGTTTGTTTATGTTGGTTGCTGTGAACCTCATAATGTACTGTGTTTTCCTTTTGACGTTGGTTGCTAAAAAGGTTACAGAAGGCAAACAAACAAGAAACAACAACAAAAACACTGTGGTCAACTTCTCTGGGAGTGTGTAAAGAGGAAAGGTGCCAACAAGAAAGAGAAGAGTAGGCCCAGTGCAGTGGCTCATATCTGTAATCGCAGGACGTTGGGAGGCTGAGACAGGAGGATCTCTTGAACCTAGGAGTTCGAGACCAGACCGGGCAACATGGTGAAACCCTGTCACTACTAAAAGTACAAAAAATTAGCTGAGCATGGTGGCTCATTTCTGTCCCAGCTACATGGGAGGCTGAGATGGGAGGATCACTTGAAATCAGGAAGTTGAGGCTGCAGTGAGCCAAGATCATGCCACTGCACTCCAGCCTGAGTGATGGGAGTGAGACCCTATCTCAAAAGAAAGGGAACAGTAGCACAATGATAGGGCATGACAATGTCTGTTCTGTCACCCAGATCTAGCCTTTCCACTGGACTTTGCCCTGTCAGTCCTTCTGGAGTGGTACAGAAAAGCTTCAGAAGCTTTTTCCAAGAGGAATCTTGTGAGACTCTGGCTATAAGCAATGCTCCTCTGGACCCAGGTACCAATGGGAAACACATAGTAGGAGACATAATTTATCTTCCCATTTGTGCTCCAACACACTGAGGAAGGACTGCACTTACTGTTTTACAGTTATAGCAGCCTGAGCATTGTGCTAGAGAAAGACATGTTCTTCCCAGAGGGGCAGTGGTAGCTGGCACAGCTGAGCACCAGTGGAGACAGCAAAGACAAGATGCAGCCTGGTAAAAGAACATTGACTTGAAGCATGTCCATCTTCAACACTGAGACATATTGAACCTCAGGAATGCTTGAGGAGAAATTCTCAGGGACACCAGTTCCTACGCTTATGATGGTGAGAGGTGAATAAAAATGTGAAATTTGGGTGCAAATGCTAATATTAGTGTATCTGTGCCCCAGAGTGGTGGTCTTTGGGATTATTCAGGCTCTTTAGTAGTTGTAACGCTAGCTTGCATTTCCTACTCTTACTTTTTTTAACCTCACTTTTTTTTAAGTTAAAACGTTTAATATTGTGGTATTATTATATGCTTTTTCTTAAGCAAAATTAAATATTTTCTTAGAATAAGATAGTACTAAATAAATGATTAAGTAATTGATATTTTACAGTAGAAGCTCAAATAAACAATAAACATGTAATGCAAAAGAAGTTTGTGGTAGACCAAGTAATGACTACCCAAAGATGTTCACTTCCTGTTTTGCAGTGTCTCTGAATATGTTATCTCACATGGCAAAAGGAACCCTACAGATGTGATTAAGTTAATGATCATAAAATGGAAGATTATCCAGGATTTATCGTGTAGGACCAATATAATCACAATGGTGCTTATAAGACAGAAGGTGGAAACAAATGAGTCATGGAAGGAGGTATGATGATGGAAGCAGAAATCAGAGAAATGCAGCCACTAGCCAAGAGACACAGGCAGAGCCTAGACATTGGAAGAGGCATTGAACAGATTATCTCCTAATAGCCTCCAAAAAGAATGCAACTCTGCAGAAACTCTGATGGTTTTCGTGCTGTAAGAGCCATTCTGAACTTCGGATTTCCAGAACTGTTAAGACCTTAAATGTATATTATTATACAATTCTAAATTTGTGGAAATTTGTTACAGCATCAGCAGGAGTATAGTACAAGACTTTAATGAGATACACTTTACTCCTACCAAATTGTCCTTTTTCTGTTCCCTAGGTGATACTAAATGTTTAGTAAACTTTAGTAAAAATAGAACTAATGTCCACCACTGATAAAGTATAAACTGAAACATTTTCAGAAAATAAGCAGCATAGACAAAGGTCTAAATCCTTAAAATAATTTTAATATTTTGAACAGGTACTAAATTTCAGGAATTTGAGAGGAGAAAATGATTAGATATGTGTATAAATACCTTTACAACGTGCTGTGCATTCAAACATTACCTATGCTGAAACTAGATTAACTTAAATGGTTTGGATAAACTTTACTGTATCCATGTAAAGAAATATATTACACAGTTGTCAACTGCATTAAATGCCAAAGGAAAGAGACACCAAAGTTATTGTATATTATAGCTGTAATGTTATAAAATATAACTATAAATCAATATTTGTGAAAGAAAAATATTAATAGGAAATATACTAATATGACTCATTTTGAATGAGATGTGTGATGTGTATTTTGCCTTTACATTGTCCTGATATTTTTTTCATTTTTTCATGAAGGGTTAATACATGACTTCCATAACCATAAAAAGTAAATATGAAATGTATATTTAACATGTCATTATGAGGAAACTCAATAAATAAAACATATCATCACCGTTATGCTGGAAACGAATGTTGTAAGCCCAGAATCCTCACAGTAAGATAGCATCATTCTGTTAACTGATAGTTGGAAAGCTATTGGCTGGTCTGTCTGTGAATTCAATTGTTAATCTGTATTCTATATATTTTTTAATATTAAAAATCATTTTTAAATGTAAACTAAGTTATTGTTATAATTTAAAAAATCAACTAAGGTGCCAAGAATTGTGAATCATCACCACAGGGTTAACAATAAGAAGCTATATGACTTTCAGTTGTTTCCTTTAACCTTCTGGAATACAATTTTCTCACCGAGAAAACAAAGATGTTGCTTTTTTCCTTCCTCCTTCCCCTCCTCGCCGCCACCGCCCAGGACCGCCGGCCGGGGGACGAGCTCGGGGCAGCAGCCAGAGTTTATTAACCACTTAACCTCTCAGAACTGAACGAAAACAACATTGTTCCTGGAACGCCCTCTTTTTAAGAAAGCATAACCCCTACTGTAGAACTAAATGCACTGTGCATGAAACTTGGAAAAAAACCAATGTATAAGCCTGTTGACCCTTACTCTCGGATGCAGTCCACCTATAACTACAACATGAGAGGAGGTGCTTATCCCCCAAGGTACTTTTACCCATTTCCAGTTCCACCTTTACTTTATCAAGTGGAACTTTCTGTGGGAGGACAGCAATTTAATGGGAAAGGAAAGACAAGACAGGCTGCGAAACATGATGCTGCTGCCAAAGCATTGAGGATCCTGCAGAATGAGCCCCCACCGGAGAGGCTGGAGGTGAATGGAAGAGAATCCGAAGAAGAAAATCTAAATAAATCTGAAATAAGTCAAGTGTTTGAGATTGCACTTAAACGGAACTTGCCTGTGAATTTTGAGGTGGCCCGGGAGAGTGGCCCACCCCACATGAAGAACTTTGTGACCAAGGTTTCGGTTGGGGAGTTTGTGGGGGAAGGTGAAGGGAAAAGCAAGAAGATTTCAAAGAAAACGCCGCCATAGCTGTTCTTGAGGAGCTGAAGAAGTTACCGCCCCTGCCTGCAGTTGAACGAGTAAAGCCTAGAATCAAAAGAAAACAAAACCCATAGTC
>NW_016809536.1:2187524-2231694 GCF_001698545.2 Rhinopithecus bieti | reverse complement strand
GTCAAAAAAAAATAAAAAAAAAAAAAAAAAAAAAAAAAAAAAAGAAAACAAAGATGTTTCACTAGATGATTAGTCAATTAATTTATGGTTTTCCAATTGTTACTCTTGTAAGGATCTAAAATATTTATGCCACACACCCCTTCTGAGAAGAAACTGTCATTGCTCTAATATTCCTGCCTAAATCTTAACAATATTCCCCATAAATTACTCTGTAATCCTTTTTCACTCTTTACATGCCTTCATGTCTCTTCTAGTCGATTAGATTAGGATGTCTGTTCCACTCTGAGCAGTTACATTCAAACCTACCTATAAAGGTCAAGGGAGCTAAGAGGCCAAAGAAAGGGACTGACAAATCCAGTTTCTCAGAAAGAAACATTTAATAGAGGCTTATGAACAGAAGCAAGGTCTCGGCTGTGGGATGGTGGATCCCACACCAAACTCCAGAAAGTATTCTTTATATAGCAAGCTTTTTTGGTAAAATATATGCAGCTGGTCATGTCTCAGACCCTTTTGTGAAACTATTGATTGCTGAGGAAGTTAGATAGTATCTCTATGAGGGATTATCTATGCTACAGGCATTGTTTCTTGGCCTTGCCGCGGGAATACCTTGCTAGCAGGAGTCAAATATCAGTCATTATACTAGCTGAGTTTCAAGATGATGTCACTCCTGCCATGCAACAGTCTGTTTTCCTATAGTTCCTTTATTGCTATACATTATTTTATTTATTCACAATCATTCAGCAAGAGTCATATGCCCAGTGATATATGGAGAAGTTATTTGAAGGTTACAATATAGTATTTGAAAAAACCATTCAATGTATGCAGAACAGTCAATCTTCAATTGGAAAGTGTGGTAGGCCAGTGAAATAAAATAAAACCACCTCGCTGTTATTAAATATATGATTTCACATAAGTATGAAATTAAGTATTATAAAATTCCTGTTCAGATCCATATTTGCTACCAAAATAGGTAAGTCCATTTCTAAATACTTTTCAGAAAAATATAGTGTAATTATGTAATAAAGGGAAATTTGAAAATATTTTCCTGGAAAATTATTTAAAACTAACCAAACGTAATAGAAAACTGGAGAGATTTTCTTAAAAACATTTTCAAAATCCAGTTAGAAAACTATTATTCTAGAAAGAAAACTTGCTGTGCTAGTAGACATCTGTTTTTAGTATATTGAATAAATAGATATTTCAGACTATCATGAAAGCAGAACCTTTTTTTCCTCTATCAATTTGATGGAATTATCTTCATACCTAGTCAAAATAGTTCAGTGGAAGATCACACAGAGAACATCCAGAAGAGAAAGTATAAAGAAAATAACAAAAATCTGTGCTGAAGTGATAGACACTTTATTGTAATCCATGAAAGATTATTAAATTAGATATTTTAATTATTTTTCTTTGCCATCTTATTAATCTTTGCAGATAATTGGGCATATAATCAATAAAATATTCCTAGGAGCAAGTTCACCTAAAATTGGCTGCAGTGTTTTATGCTATTGAGATCATAACTCTAGGCTATTACCTTTTCTAACAAAAAGTCAGCTTTCAATGAAATCCAGCAGAGAAAATATGTGTGCCTGGGGGGTAGAATACTTTTCACCCCTATAGGCACTCAAATTGAATCTTTTTTACTTACCATCTATTGTTCATACTGCCATCATAAATTTTAAAGATTTCATGAATTCACTTCAAATAAAACAATGACCATTTTTCTACCGAAATTCCTTGATATGTCCCAACAGAAAACACCATATTCCACAGTTTCTGCAATCATTGTACGTATATGATTTTCTTGAGATGGGAAACAAAGAAACTTCACAGTAGAGAAAATAAACACTGCTCTACTTTTAGAGTTTAGCTTTTCAGGAGAACGTAATACAAGAGATATAGGTTCAGCCTACAAATGTACACGACAAAATAAATATTTGTACAGTACTTTCTAACGCAAAGGAAAGGAAACAAAAATTTGGAGAGTAGGACATTTTGCCCAAAGATAAATAAGGGATTTATTCACAAAAAGGGAAAGCATTAAACTGAGTTGTATAGGAAATGAATAAGACTGAGATAATTTTTACCTCGAAAGAAGGTATCACGGATCTTGTATGGGGAAGTGTGCAAACGGATTTAAGGAACACATTGGGATGGAAGACAGAAATCTGGAGTCACAGCAAGGAGGAAAAAAAAGCCATCAGTTCCTGAAAGATGAGTATAATTGGTATAAAGCACAGGAAGTTAATAAATTCAATATGAGAAAACTTCTTTAAAATTTAAAACATAGTCTCCTTAGGCACTCCAGGTTAGTTGTTAGATAAATTTTAATATTTACAAACATTCCTGAAAAATAAAATGGAGATTTAAAGGGAGAAAATAAAGCTAGTATTGTGATACATTTTAATTTTCATATTGAATTGTAAAAGATGATGGCTATCTCACCAATATTATTTGAAAAGTAGAGGTTCTTTTTTTAAGTGAATTCTATTTTAGGTTTCAATTTCAGTATGTTGATTAATAACTGAATAAATAAATGGATAAATACATAAGAAAAGGACAAATCCTAGTATGTATTTAAAATGATCATATCTCTTATTATTCTTTAAAAGGGGAAAGCATAATCATACAATTAGATTCTCAGGCTCACAATCCCCTAAGTAATTCCCACTGTTCTAATTGAGGCAAAAATGTATTATTTTTATCCCTTTTCATATACTTGCAAATGTGTTTGCTGGAATACTATATTTAAGCATGTACAATTACCCATTTGCTTACTAGTTACCATTGAAAATAAACAATTCTAAGTTTTTGGCTTCTTTAGTATCTTAGCTTAAACCAAATGTGTGTGGTAGACCAGTATCCCATCACACTGTCTATCTCTCTTCTATTGCAATAATTTGCTTAAATCATTTCAATTTAGATTTTTCCCTTTCATTCCTGTGGCTGCCACCTCTCAGGAGCCCTTTACTGAAGGTCTGGCTTATCTCTCTGCTTTCAGGATGTGCTCACCATTGACTCTTTCTTCCCTCTCTGCCCACCAACACCAACACCAGTGTCTCTAAAATCTTGCAAATAATCATCTCCCAAAAATTATTTTTTCCAGATTAAAGACTGTTTAATAGGAGCTAGTTATCTATTCACAAATCCAAAACTATTGTATTTGTAAAGGCTTTTATTAACCACAATTACTTTTACACCAATCTAATACATTTGCTTATTACCTGTTTCTCCCAAATTTATTTTCTTCACACTTTCTCAGCATAGTTATCCCATTTTAGCCAGGCTTACTCTTCTTTGTTTCTCAAACCTCCATAGACACTCCATTGGCATTTGTGCCTTTACATTTTTTCGTTTGTTTGTTTTTAATTGTTTACTCTTTACCAAATGTGTCTCCAAACTCTTTGGAATGTTTTCCTTTATCCTTCCCACATAAACAAGTAGTTTAACAATTGTGGAAGACTGTGTGGCCATTCCTCAAGGATCTAGAACCAGTAATATCATTTGACCCAAATTTCCATTACTGGGTATATACCCAAAGGATTATAAATCATTCTACTATTAAGATACATGTACACCTATGTATATTGCAGCACTATATACAATAGCAAAGACATAGAGCCAACCCAAATGCCCATCAATGATAGAATGGATAAATAAAATGTGGCACATATACACCATGGAACACTGTTCAGCCATAAAAATCAATGAGATCATGTTCTTTGCAGGAAAATGAAAGAAGCTGGAAGCCATCATTCTCAGCAAAGTAACACAGAAACAGAAAATCAAACACTACATATTCTCACTCATAATTGGGAGTTGAAAAATGAGAACACATGGACACAGGGAGGGTGACAACACACACCAGGGCCTGTCAGGGAGTGGGAGACAAATGGAGGGAGACCATTAGGACAAATACCTAATGCATGTAGGGCCCTGCATATTCTGCACATGTATCCTGGAACTTAAAGTAAACTTTTTAAAAAAGTATGTTATCCATATTCTTTAGATAGCACAGTTTGAAGTTGTATGATAAAATTATTGCAGGTGTCATTGTTAGGAAACTACATTTATTAGAACATACTTGCATTTCTTGAAATTGCCCCTCCCTTCATAATAGGATTAGCCAAAGGTTAGCTTGCACAAATGTGACTAATGATTTCTTTACACAAGTAACAGATTGTAGAAGTCCACAAAACTGAAAAGAGTACAGAAAAAAAGCATGAAAAAAACGTATAAACACATCTTGAACATTCTAGACCACCAAGGAGAGTTTTAAGAATAAGTAGATCTTTCACATTTCCAAATGATCCAAGAATAGAAAATTAATTTTTTTGCAAGCTAGACAAATGTCTAGGTAGGATCAGCAGGGCAAACCAACAACTGGAAAATGAAGTGTCTTTGTCAATCTCTCCCAAGACTTCTGTCTGTTTTTCTCTTTACCTCTGTTTCTGCTCTGATACTGGTGATTTTCTACTCTTCGCTTCTCATTCCATTTTTGAACAACTTCTCTAAGATAGAAATCAATAGGGCAACAGGGATTATATAGGATGCTTTAAACTTTCAGATGGACAGCTTCCCTGTCTGGGAGTTACCACAAATGACTTTCCCTGAGAAACCACCTCCGGTTTCATAAAACCACTGTCTTATAAAAGGTCTTCTTTCTGCTATTCTATGCACCCAAAGTTTGAAATTCATTATTTTTTGAGCTGTACCTTGATGCCTATTGTAAAGCCTTTCACTGATTGACAGATGCCAGCAAGGAAAGTTTCCATGTGGTAAATCATAAGACATACTGTACTTAGAAAGCAGAAACAAGAATACACCTGTTAACAAAATTTTGCCTCTTTTGAAACTGATAAAATTGTTTAGTTGATAATTCTTCCTTTGATATAAAAAATATAAAATTATCTGTCAAACTATTGCATAGAATTTTGTTGTTAAAAGTAGCATTATTTATTTTTTGACAAAGCATTTTACTTTTTACAAATTAAGAGAAAGCCTAAACCAAAATATTTGTTTTACAGATGTAATGCCATCACAGTTGACTAATATTTAGCCACTTGTTAAGGGTAAAATGTTGATGAATGATGTGTTAGATCTGTCACACAACTAAATAAAATCTAAATTGAACAATGGAGATGAAAGAGAAGTTTATTTCTCCAATTTCCAGGAAGCAAGTTTAATAAAGGAGAAAAAAAATCTTCCATCAATGTTATTTTTCAGCAATTAAAATGTATAAAACTATGAATATATTGACATTCATAATGTATATAGATAATTTTATATATTATATACTTATATGTGATATGTTGTTACCTACCTCAATATATACACATTTTATATAATACATTAAACATTCATTGTTTTTATTATATACATACTATGCAATATGTATGTCCAATAGTTTATTGTAGCAAAATATATATAACAAAAATTTTTACTATCTTGACTACTAATAAGTATTAATACATTCATAAGTATTATGAATATTTTATAAGTATTAATATATTCATATTGATTTGCAACCATTTCTCCTAGCCGTGTCCAGAACTCATTTATTCTTGAAAAATTGAAATTCTATAGCAATTAACCAATAACCACCTCTTTCCCCCTTTTCTCAGACCCTGAAAACAAGCTTTCTACTTTCTGTCTCCATAATTTCAGCTACTCTAAGTACTTCATGCAAGTGGAATGATATAATGTTTTATATTTCGTGCTTAACATTTTACTTATAATTTCCTCAAGATTCAACTATGTTATGACATGTATTATAATTTCCTTCCTTTGTAATGCTGAATAATTTTCAATGAATGCATGTATCACATTTTGCTTATCCATTTATCCATTCATGGCATTAGAGTACCTTCCATGTTTTGCTATTGTAAATAAGGCTGCTATGAATATGGATGTTCTAATATCTCTTTATGACTCTCTTTGCAATTCTTTCAAACAAATATCCAGAAGTGAAATTGCTGTATCATACGCTAATTATATTTTTTATTTTTTTCAGGAAACACCATACTATTTTCCACAAACAACTGTATCACTTTACATTCTCACCAACAGTGTCGAAGTTTTCTAATGTCTCTGCATGCTTGCCAATATATTTTCCATTTTTATAGTAACCATTCCAATGAGTGTAATGTGGTATCCAATTGTAATTTTGATATGTACCTCCCTAATTTTTAGTGACTTGGAACATTTCACAATTTGTTGAGCAATATTAGTTGGGTTGTTTTTTGTTGTTTTTAGTTTCAAGAGTTCTCTGTATATTCTGTGTAGTAAGTAATACCTCATCATATATAATTTCCAAGCCTTTTCTCCCATTTTGTGGGTTGCCTTTTCACTGTGTTGGCCTGTTTTTAAAATGTACTTTTGATGTACATTTAAAAAAAAAATCCTTAAGTCCAATTTGTCTACTTTTTATTTTGTTTTCTGTGCCTTTGGTGTCATATTCAAAAAATAATTGCCAAATTTAATGTTTTGAATTTTCTCCCTGTATTTTATTCTAAGAAATTTTTAGTTACAGGCTTTATGTTTAGATCATAGATCACTGAGTTAATTTTTATATATGGTGTTAGGTAAGGTCCAACTTTGTTCTTTTTTATGTGAACATACTGTATGTTCTTCCGGCAGCATTTGTTGAAAAGATTGACTCTTCCTCTTCAAATTGTCTTGGCACCCTTGTGGAAAATCATTTAGACATATATTTTAAGGTTTATTTATAGACTCCATTTCATAAGTCTGTACGTCTCTTTTTATGCTAGTGCCACACTGTTTTCATTACTATTGCTTTATAGTAAGTTTTGAAATCAGTTTGGTAGTGTATCCTCTAGCTTTGTTACTCTTTTTCAGGATTGTTTTAGCTATTTGGGGTCCCTTGAGATTCCATATATATTTTAGTATGGGTGTGTGTAATTCTAAAAAACATATCATTGTGATTTTTGATAGGGACTGCATTAAATCTGTAGATAGCTTTTGGTAATACTGACATCTTAACAATATTGAGACTTCCAATGCACAAACATGGATATCTTTTGATTTTTTTTTTTTTTTTTTTTTTTTTTTTTTTTGAGCAACATGGCTGTTTATTTCACCTGGGTACGGGCGGGCTGGGTCCGAAAAGAGAGTACGGGAAGGGAGATAAGGGTGGGGCTGTTTTATAGGATTTGGGTAGGTAAAGGAAAATTATAGTCAAAAGGGGGTTGTTCTCTGGCAGGCAGGAGTAGGGGTTACAAGGTGCTCAGTGGGGGAGCTTTTTGAGCAAGGATGAGTCAGGAAAAGGAATTTCACAAGGTAATATCGCTTAAGGCAAGGACAGGCCATTTTCACTTCTTTTGTGGTGGAATGTTATCAGTTAAGGCGGGGNTTTTATAGGATTTGGGTAGGTAAAGGAAAATTATAGTCAAAAGGGGTTGTTCTCTGGCAGGCAGGAGTAGGGGTTACAAGGTGCTCAGTGGGGAGCTTTTGAGCAAGGATGAGTCAGGAAAAGGAATTTCACAAGGTAATATCGCTTAAGGCAAGGACAGGCCATTTTCACTTCTTTTGTGGTGGAATGTTATCAGTTAAGGCGGGGCAGGGTATTTGTACTTCTTTTGTGATTCTTCAGTTACTTCAGGCCAGCTGGGCATATATGTGCAAGTCACAGGGAATGCGATGGCTTGGCTTGGGCTCAGAGGCCTGACATTCCTGCCTCCTTTTGATTTCTTTATGCCTTCTTTTATTTTCTCAGCAATATTTTGAAGTTTTAATTATACAGTATTTTACTTCCTTGGTCAAATTAATTTCTAAGTATTTTATTCTTCTCGATGCAATCGTAAACGGAATCATTTTCTAAATTTTCTTTTTGGATTATTCATTATTAGTGTATGGAAACATAACAGATCTTTCTGTGTCAACTTTGTATGCTGCTACTTTGTTAAAATTTTTTATTAGTTATGATTTGAGGAGAATCTTTAGATTTTTTTTCTGCATATGTAACATGTTGTCTATGAAAATAAATAATTTTGTTTTGCTTTACAATATGAATTTTTTCTGCCTAATTGTATCTGACTCCAATTTTTAATACTAAGTTGAATAGAAATGGTGAAAGTGAGCATCCTTGCCTTGTGCTTTAGTCTAAAAGAAAAGCTTTCAATCTTTCACCATTAAGGATGAGGTTCACTGTTTTTTTAATGTATATATTTCACTATGTTAAGGTAATTTCTTTCTTTTCCTAGATTGTTGAGTTTTTTTTTTTTTAATCATGAAAGTGGGTTGAATTCCATGAAATTCTTTTTCTGCATCTATCAAGATGATTATATGTTCTTTTATCCTTCATTCTGTTAAGTCATATATTATATTGATGACTTTTGTGTGTTGAACTATACTTGAATTCCAGTAACAAATTCCACTTGGTCATGGTTTATAATCCTTTTAATATGTTGCTGAATTTGGTTTGTGGGTATTTTGAAGAAGATCCTTACATCAGTATTTATAACATATATTGTTTTATAGTTTTCTTCTTTTGTACTGTGTGTCTGTCTTTGGTGTCAGGATAATGCTAGACTAATAGAATGAATTGGAGTATGTTATTTCCTCACTAAATTATTGAGAAAGTTTGAGGAGCATTGGGATTCATTTTTTATTTTGTAGAACTCACTGGTGAAGCAAACAGGTCCAGGGCTTTTCATTGCCAATAAATTTTTGATTGCTGATTTAATCACCATACCAATTACACTTCTATTAAGATGTCAATTTTGTTGGTTTTCACAATGCATCAACTTTCAGTGTCATTGGTTTTCTCTATTATTTTATATTCTCTATTTTTTTAAAATCTCTGTTCTGATACCTATTATCATTTTCCTTCCGATAACTTTCGGTCTAGTTTGATTTATTTTCTAGTGTCTTACATTTAAAGTTATGTTGTTGATTTGAGATCATTTTTGCTTTTAATGTAAGCACTTAAAGCTATAAATATTGATTTAACACTATTTTGCTGTGTCCCACAGTTTTGTATGTTATGCTTTGGCATGTTATGTTTTCATTTTCATTTGTTTCTAAGTATCTCATAAGTACCTCATGATTTATTCTTTGATTCACTTAAGAGTATATTGTTTAATTTCTTAAAAAATTATGGATCTTTCAGTTTTCTCCTACTTTTGATTTCTAAACCCATCTCAGTTTATTTGGAGAAGATACTATGCAAGATATGTATTATTTTAAATATACTGAGATGTAATTTGTGTAATAACATATGATCTATGCTGGGAAATGTCACCTGTGCACTTGGGAAAAATGAATATTCTACTTTTCCTGGATAGAGTGTTCTTATAGCTCTGTTAAACCTGTTGTGTTGTACAAGTCCTCTATTTTCTTACTTATCTTCTATCTGGCTGTTCTATCTAGTATTGAGAGTGGAGTATTGAAGTCTCCAACTATTTTTGTAGAACTTTTATTTCTCTCTTCAATTTCATCAATGTTTACTTTATCTTCCTACCATCTATTACTATAAGTGTAAATGTCTGTAACTGTTATATCTTCTTGCTGCTTTAAAACTTTTATTAATATAGATGTCTTTAGTTGATGTTTGTGTTATTTATGTAAAGTTTATTTTGTGTAATATTAATATAGCTGCTCCTCCTCTCTTTTGCTTACGATTTTTTGTATGGAATATCCTTTTCCATCCTTATACTTTCAACCTACATATGTCTTTGAATCTAAAGTGACTCTTCCAGACAACATATAGTTGGGCCATGTGTTTTTACTCTATTAATCTTGGGCTTTTGATTGAAGTGTTTAAGCCATTTACATTTTAAGTAATAGTTAATAGCTTACTTACAACCTTTTGGTATTTGTTTTCCATATGCTGTTATTTTTCTCATTTCCTGCATTATTGTTTTATTTGTTTGTGTGTTTAATATTTTTTGTAGTTAAGCATTTAGATTCCTTTCTTATTTTATTTTGTACCTATTTTGAAGATATTTTCTTTGTGGTTTTCATGGGTACTTAACAGCTGAAAGGTAGAATGCTCTAATTTGAATAATTACAAGCCTAACTTTAGTAACACACCAAAACCCTATTTCTTTGATAACTCTCTTTCCACCCATGTCAATTGTTGATGTCTCAAAACTGTACCTTTATACGCTGTGTCCAAAAATATAAACTAATAATTTTAAAATGTACTAAACTTTTAAATTATGTGAAATACAAAGGTAAAGCTACCAAGTAAAGTTACAAATACTATCTCTGAAACTAATAAGTGTTTGGGTTTTGAAAAATGTATTAATTGCTTAAATCATGCAGAAAAGAGATTGGAGTTACACACCCTTGTTACAATAATACTAGCTTTTATAATTATTCATATATTTATTTGGCTAAGATCTTTACTTCTCCTGATTGCTTCCAGTTACTCTAAAGTGTTCTTTCATTTCAACCTGCATGATGATCATTAGCATTTTTTTGCAGAATAAGTCTAATAATAAGATTTCTCAGCTTTTGTTTATCTTGTCATGTCTTAATTTTTTTCTCACTTTTGAAGAACAATATTGCCAGATATTGGACTCTTAGTTGATATTTCTTTCTTTTAATATCTGAAATAAATCATTCCACTGCCTCGTGGTTTCCAAAATTTCTGAAGAGAAATTTGCAGATAATTTTAGTGAGGTTCTGATATATGTAATGATTCACACATCTCTTGCTCCTTTCAAAATTAACTCGTTGGGGTTTGACTGTTTGAGTATAACGTCTCTAGTGTGGATCTTTTTCTGATTATTCTTCTTGAAGTTCATTGCAATATTTGGATGTTTATATTCATGTCTTTCATTGAATTTGGGGAGTTGGGGCCATTGTTTATTCAAATACTTTCTCTGCCCTTTTCTTTTCCTCTTCCCCTCTTGGAACTCCCAAAATGCAAATGTTGGTCTGCAAGATGTTGTCCCACAAGCACCTTTTCCTATGTTCACTTTTCCTCAATGTTTTTGTTTGTTTTTGTTCCTTAGACTGGCATTTTTTTATTGTTCTATCTTCAAGTTTACTGATTCTGTCTTTTGCCTGTTTACATATGCCTTTGAGTTACTCAAGTAAATTTTTTATTTCGGTTATTGTACTTTTCAGTTCTAGAATTTCTTTCTGTTTTCTTTATATATTTTATCTTTATTGATATTAACATTTTGTTAATGCATAATTTTCTTGAGCTTCTTCTCATTTTTTAGTTTTCTGAGCATCTTTAATACAGTTGTTTTAAAGTCTTTTCCAATAGATTCACCATCAAGTGTATTTTAGAAAAAAAATTTTGTTTATTTTGTTTCTTTGAATGGGTCATATTTCCCTGTTTCTTTCTATACCTTGTGACTCTGTTTGTTTGTTGCAGAAAACTGGACAGTGGAATTTAATAATGTGGTAATCCTATAAATCAGATTTCCCCATCCCTCTGAGTTTGCCGTGATTTTTTGTTTTTTGATTTTTAATTGTTGTAAACTCTCCCTGTGCTGAAGATCAGCCTGAGGTATAAACTCAAGGTTTTCTCAGATTTTTTGGGGCCTCTGCCTTCCCCAGGCATCCACATTTTATAATTTCCTTAGCATATGCAGCTGCTTTTGAATGTTCTAGTTTTAATTTCAGGTTCTGAGAAAATTAATTCGGGGTGGCATAGAGAGGAGCACCAGCTCTTTTAGTCCTTTGGGAGTTACTTTAGCTAATGAAAGAGGGGCTTGCAATAATGTGGGGAGGTGCAACAATAATGGCTGATGCCTCTTTGTGTACAGCTCTGTAATCAGAAGCAACAATCAGTGATCAGAAAAGAAATCCTGATATTTGGAGGACACAGTTCTTTATGCTCACTCAACTCTTGCAAGTTGTATGCAAGAAAAATTTCTGGTGCTTCCTTGTTTTTCTTTCTTTTCTTTCTTTTTTTGAGACAGGGTCTCAATCTGTCACCCAGACTGAAATTCAATAGGTCAATCTTGGCTCACTGCAACCTCAACCTCCCAGGATCAAGGTATTCTCCCACCTCAACCTCCCAAGTAGCTGGAACTACAGGTGCACACCACCATGCATGGTTAATTTCTTAATATTTTATAGAAACAGGGTTCTCCTACGTTGCCCAACCTGGTCTTGAACTCCTGGCCTCTAATGCACTCTAAAGGTTGAGAACCACTGATAGAGGGACATATTTCAAAATGTATTCTGTGGAACATTAGTTCCCTGAGGTGTCAATAAGTATTTCAGGAATATAAACATTATTGTTCTAGGTTAAGATAAATGTTAGGAGAGAAAAAATTAGACAGTAATTTTTTTGCTATAGGACTTTCTCAGGCTTTAATATAATAAACTTGCCTTCATATTCAAAATTTTGTTCTCCAATCACCAGTCTCATTAACATATAGGAGTTTGTTAGAAATGAGGTGTATCAGATCTCATCCTGAATGCACTGAATTTGAATCTTTTTTTTAAGCACATAAAATTTGAAAAGCACTGCGCTAATGTACTTACCAGGGAATGGGGCAGAGATATGATAAATGGTCTGCTCCAAAATGCATTGAAGTGAATAATGGGAAAACTCATCTAGACAGGAGTATCTAACACGGTTATACATCATTCCTATTTAAGATGGCCTAGATTATACAAGGCAGAAGAAACATATTCCCTTATATGGTATTGTTTTCACCATAGAGGTAGGAGGTACAGAGCTGGGGTTGGAGGAAGAAGACGTCTTAGAAACAACTAAAATGCTTTCTCTAACACATTTCATGTTTTCCTCAAGACACCTTCAACCAGTGAAACAAAAGTAAGAATTTTAATCTAAAAAAAAAAAGAAAGAAGTAGTATACAAAGAGGATTTTTTGATTGATTTAGCAGAGTATATTAAAATCTCATTTTAAATGAAACGGCTTTAAAAGGCAAAATATTATAGTGATTCACACTAAAGGAATAGTTCCAAGGAAGGATTTAAATAGCACAAGGATTAATGTGAACTAAGAAAGCCCTTCTTATAATAACATGCTCACATTCAATGGTTTCTTCCTTAAGATCACGTAATATTTTCCTCAGATTCCCAACCAGACATCATTTGGATGATCTAAAATGATCAACACCTGTAAACAGTACAGATAGTAAAAGTAGTTAGCATTAAGAACTCAGAGATAAGATATAATAAGGTTCTAATGTTATATTACCACATGTATTTACTCTAACAATATATAACTGATATAAGAAAATTAGAAGTAGAAATAAAATGCAGATGATTCATTTTATTTTGTAAAATATTTGTACAAGATTAAAATAAAAGTTTGTTTTTAGAAATTTTGCCTGTTGGAAGAAACATACTAGGTATTATTTCTCTATGGTAAAAGTGACTCATAACTGCGAACCAAAATAAGATTCAATTTTATTAAGCTATTAATTTTAAAATAATAATTTTCTGAAAACAGAAAGATCTAGAAAATTATTATTGTTACTATTATTAGAATATAATGTTTTTGCTATCTCATATAGTAGTAGTGTAGATATTTTCTAGTAGAAAGGAGCATATTATACATAATACATGTAATTTTTTTACTATCTTGTGAAAATTAAAACACTTAATTTTTGCATATTACCTATGTATGTAATTAAAACTAGATCAATTAATCAGATAAAATAATAACTAGTCCTAGGAATTTGTGACACCTGGGTCCTAATAACAAATAAAAGAAAATTCTACTTTGGAATACTATAGAAATTCTGATTATAATTAAACTTACTAGAAAAGCCATTGAAAATCAACTCTTTTACCACTGTAAAATATATAGTGATGAGATTATGTAAAAACAGTGAACCTATGGTTGATTGGAGTACTTGAATGAGACAGAAAGAATGTAACCAAGTTAGAAAGCACAAATCAGGATATTATCCAGAAAACCTTCCCCAAGCTAGCAAAACAGGCCAACACTGGCCAACGCTGAAATTCAGGCAATACAGAGAACCCCACCAAGATACTCCATGAGAAAAATCAACCCCAAGACTTATAATCATCAGATTCTCCAAGGTCGAAATGAAGGAAACAATGTTAATGGCACAGAGAGAAAGGCCAGGTCACCTACAAATGGAAGCCTAACAGACTAACAGCAGATCTCTCAGCAGAAACCTTACAAGCCAGAAGAGAGTGAGGAACAATATTTAACATTCTTAAAGAGAACAATTTTCAACCCAGAATTTCATATCTAGCCAAATTAAGCTTCATACGTGAAGGAGAAATAAAATATTTTTCAGACAAACAGATGCTGAGATAATTCATCACCACCAGGCCTGCCTTGCAAGAGCTCCTGAAGGAAGCACTAAATATGGAAAGTAAAAACCAGTACTGGCCACTGCAAAACACATGAAAATATAAAGACTAATGACACTATGAAGAAATGGCCTCAACTAATTTGCAAAATAACCAGTTAGCATCATGATGATGAGATCAAAGTGACACATAACAATATTACCCTTAAATGTAAATTGGCAAAATACCCAATAAAAAGACACAGACTGGCAAATTGGATAAAGAGTCAAGACTCATCAGTGTCCTGTATCCAAGAGACACTTGTCAAGTGCAAAGACACGCATAGGTTCAAAATAAAGTGATGGAGGAAACTTTACCAAGAAGAAAACAAAACAAAACAAAGCCAAACAAAACAAAACAAAATGTAGGTTACAGTCCTAATCTCTGACAAAACAGAATTTAAACCAACAAAGATCAAAAAAGACAGAGAAGGGTATTGCATAATGGTAAGGGGATCAATTAAACATGAAGAGCTAACTATCCAAACTACATATGCACCCAATACTGGAGCACCCAGATTCATAAAACATGTTTGTAGAGACCCCCAAAAAGACGTAGACTCCCACACAATAATACTTGGATATTTTAACACCCCACTGTCATTATCAGACAGATCAAAGAGACAGAAAATTAACAAGGCTATTCAGGACTTTAACTTGGGTCTGGATCAAGTGGCCCTAACAGACATTTACAGAACTCTCCACCCTAAATCAACAGAATAAACATTCTGCTCAGTGCCACATGGCACTTACTCTAAAATCGACAGCATAATTTGAAGCAAAACACTCCTTAGCAAATGCAAAAGAACTGAAATTATAAGAGTCTCTCAGACCCCAGTGCAATCAAGTTAGAACTCAGGATAAAGAAACTCACTCAAAACCACACAACTACATGCAGATTGAACAACCTGCTCTTGAATGACTCCTGGGTAAATAATGAAATTAAGGCAGAAATCAAGAAGTTCTTTGAAACTAATGAGAACAAAGAGACAATGTACCAAAATCTCTGAGATACAGTTAAAGCAGTGTTAAGAGGGAAATTGACAGCACTCAATGCCTACATCAGAAAGCTAGAAAGATCTCAAATTGACACCCTAACATCACAATTAAAAGAGCTGGAGAAGCAAGAGCAAACAAATTAAATAGCTAGCAGAAGAAAAGAAACAACTAAGATCAGAGCAGAACTTAAGAAAATAGAGAAATAATCATGGAAGGATACGTGGCCGTATAAATAAGCCTTTTGATTCATTTTGATTTCTTTGACCTGAGAGTGAGATCTGTTGTCTTTTTATTTTTATATCCCAGGGACTTATATGTTTATTGGATGTATTAACAGCCAACCAGTTGAGTAAGTAGCCGAGTGGCAAAGCAGCAAAGCACCCTTGGCTTTATGCAGCCCAGATGTATTAGAAAGGTTTTTTTACTATATTGGGCATGCATGAGTCTAAATAGTAATATAAATATTAACTAATATTCATTTAAACTAGTAATTATGTAGTAGAATTATTGAACTTGAGGTCATTTACTACTACAGTTTCTTGTTTGGGTTCTGTGAACTCTTCACGTTAGGTTGGAGCTATCCACACTATTTTTAATATTTCAAAAGCCTAAAATCTGCACAGACTAAATAGTTATAGTGATTTTGTAGAGGCAGGTATGTATTATATGAATTAATGCTCCCTTAGCATATATATTTTTAATATACATAGATTTACTTTGAATAGGATTTAAATAAACAGAGAGTAAAAGGTAGATTTTAAAAATTTGAAGATGCTTCTTCAGTGCCAAATTACTTATCCAAGTCAAATATCTAGTTGGTAAAAGAGTCAGGACAAAAGCTTAACTTTACTTTCTAATTAATATCCATTTTCCTAGAAGTAGAAAGCTTATTTTAATATGAAACAAGAATTGGGTCTAAGGGGGAAAAAAATAACACTATCTTTCAAATTTTATAATGTAACAAAGGTGGGAATGAGGAATTTATTCCCTACATAGCAACTAAATTGTAGAAAAGAAATAAGGCAATTATCTTTACATTGGAGAAAAAAGATTTAGGATGAAAGTATGTGTTACAGGTCCAAGGCAAGCCATTAACTCATTAAAAATCTAATATTATTTTTTTATTTTAGAGCAGTTTTAAATTTACAGGAAAACTGTGAAGACAGTACAGAGACATGTATTCCACACACAATTCCACCTCTTACTAACACCTTATATTAGGGAGGTACACTTTTTATAGTGAATTAACTGATATTGGTACATTATTAATTTTTAAAATCTGATTCTCCATTTATACTTATTTTGTTTTTACATAATGTATTAGAGACTCCTCTGGTCTCTAACAGTTTCTCAGACTTCCTCTATTGATAACTTTAACATTTTTGCAGTGTACAGGTCAGAAATTTTGTAGAATGCCTTTCTATTAGGATTTGTTGGATGTTTTTATGAATATTAGATTGGGGTTATATATTTTGTAGAGAAAGACTACTGTGGGAAAGTGCCATATGATCACATCATATCAAGGATTATATAGTGCCAACATGATTTATCACTGGAAATGTTAATTTGAACACCTGGCTGAGATAGTGTTCATCAAGTCTCTCCACTTTTAAGTTATTCTTTATCTCCCTTTTCACACAGTACTTTTGGGAAAGACATCACTATGCAAAATTCAACTTAAAGAGTAGGGCGTTAGCTTGACCTCCTTGAGGGAGGGCTATGTACATAAATTATTTGTAATTTTTCTGCAGATTATTTCTCTGTTCTGACCCATTTGTTTATCCAATAACTGTTTATACTAGGACTCATGGGTACTTACTTTGGGGGTGGGCTATAATCCAATATGACTTTGTTTATTCCGTTAATCAAATTGTTCTAACTTTGGCCATTTTTCAGTTGGCCTCTGTGTTTCACCATTGTGGATATTTAATTGTTTGCTTGTTTGTTTTAGTAAATTATTACCTCCTGGAACAACAAGATGCTCCATAATATCTGTATTATGTCCCAATCCTATAATTAGTCATTTTTCCAAAGATTTCTTTTATAGGATAATGTTATTAGAAACCAAGATCTGGGTATATGGTGTGTTCATTGCCACTAAACTATCTCTGTTTCTCGGCCCACACACCTGACAGAGCAAGAAAATATACTAATATATACCAATCTATGAATGTATTCATAACTGTAAGTATTTATACATGTAACCGTTTATATCTGTACTCAGTTAAACATGAGTTCATACTGATGTCTCCAGTGTTAGCTTACAGATTATTCTAGTGTCCTACCCTTGCTTATCTATAACTATTCACTCAAACAGTGAGAAATCTAGCTTCTAGTGTCCATTATCCATTTACCTAATGTCCAACTCCTGTACACGTGTGTAGAGGCATTGGATCTCCTGAAACTTCAAATGTCTTTATCTATTACCCTAGTTTACCTACGGATGCATAATGTTATTACACTGTCCTTTTATGTGGAAGGGGCAGACTGAAATATTACTTTCAGAATAATGTAGTGTGAAAATGAATTGGCAAAAAAACAACGCTGGCTTCAAAAGCAGACAGAGCCACAATATCTAAGAAATGAAGGTATTCTTTAAGATTTGAAAAGGTAAGGAAATAGATTCTTCCCTAGGGTCTTCAAAAGGAGCACAGCCTTACAGATACCTTGACATTAGCCCAGCAAGACTCATTTGAGACTGCTGGCCTTTATAATTCTAAGACCATAAAAATCATTGTTTAAAACCACCAACGTGGTAATTTGCTACAGCAGCAAGAGAAAATGAATACAAGTATTGTGAGTCATTCAAATTTGTTGTTCTTCACTACTGTGCTGGCTATTCTAGGTCTTTTGCTTTTTCATATAAATGATAGAAACTATTTATATCTAAAGTATAGATTGCTTGGATTTTGGATGAATTGAATTGAATTATACATTATGTTGGGAAGAGGTATTATGTTAATTATATTGATTCCTTCAATCCATGTGCATGCAATATGTTTAGGTACTCTGGTTTCTTCAATCAATGATATTTAGTTTTCAGCCTTTAGGCTCTGTATACACTTTGTTATATTTATACCTAAGTGTAAAATTTTCTTCATGCTGAATAAAATGAGTTTTATTAAATTTCCAATTCATTTGTTCATTGTTGCTAGTATATAGCAGAACAACTAACATTACATATTAACCCTGAATTTTGCCATCCTGATAAACTTGTTTATTAATTCCAGGAAGATATCTGTTGATTCTTTGAAAGTTTTAACATATACAATAATGTCATATGTTTAAAAAGACAGTTTTATTTCTTCCTTTCCAATGTTTATAACTATTATTTCTTTTTCTTGTCTTATTCCACTAGCTAGGACTTCAACTTCACCTGTAAAGTTCAATAGCAGTGAGTACATCCTTACATTTTCCTTAATTGTAGGGAGAAACTGTCCAACTACTCACCACTAAGTACAATCTTAACTGTAGGTTTTGTGATGTGGTTTTTAGTTTTCTGAGAGTTATTATCAAAATAGATGTTAAATTTTCAATATTTTTGACATGAGTGGATATGATCATATAAATTTTCTTCTTTAGCCTGTTGATATAGGAGATTACAATTATTGACTTTAACAATTTTGAACCTGCCTTGCAATATTGGAATAAATCTTGATCATAGTATATATAATTTGTATACATAATTATATTAGATTTACTAATATTTCATTGATAATTTTTTTCTATATTCATGGGAGATATCTGTAGTTTGCCTTGTGTTTAATAACTTTATTTGATTTTGATATTCAGGTGATGCTGACCTCATAGAATGATGTAGAAGTGTTATCTCTGCTATAATTTTCTGGAAGAGATTGTAGAGAATTGATATCATGTATTCCTTGTTTGGTAGTGAAACTTTGTAAGCCTGGTGCAACTGTTTTTGCAAGGTTATTATTGATTCAATTCCCTTAATTGATGTGGGCCTGTTTAGATTTTCCATCTCACCTTGTATGAGTTTAAGTAGTATGTTTCTTTCAAGAAATTGGTCAGTTTAATCTATCAAATTCATGAGCATATAGTTGTTTATAGTGTTCTTTTAAAACCTCTAATGTTCGCAGAATGAATAATGATAATCCCTCTTTCATTGCTAATATTAATAATTGGTGTCTTCTCTGTTTTTTTCCTTGGTTAACCTTGTTAGAAATTTACCAATTTATTAATCCTTTACGAGAAATCACTTTTGGTTTCTTGATTTTCTGTGTTGATATTCTGTTTCAAAGTTCATTAATGTCTGCACTAATTTTTATTACTGCCTTTCTTCTGCTTGCTTTATGCTTAAATTGCTTTTCTTTTTCTATTTTCTGAAGTGGAAACTTAGGTTATTGACTTTAGGTCTTTCTATTTTAATCAATTCCATTTAGTGCTGTATATTGCTGTTTAAGCACTACTTGTATAAGTTGTATTTTCATTTTATTTCATTAAAATTTTATTACTTCTTATATTTTTTGTGGCTGCATAATAGCCATATATGTATTTATGGGGTACATGAGATATTTTGATAAAGACATTTAATGCGTAATAATCATGTCAGGGTATATGGAGTATCCAGCACCTCAAGCACTTATCCTTTGTGTTATAAAAAATACAATTATATTGTTTTAGTTATTTTTAAATGTAAAATAAATTGTTGTTGACTGAAGTCACTCTGTGGTGCTATCAAATACTAGATCTTATTCTTTCTACCTAACTACATTTTTGTACACATTAATCAGCCCCACCCCCACCCTCTACCAGAGTCTACCAGACTCTGGTAACCTTCATTCTATACTCTCCATGAGTTCAATTGCTTTAAGATTTTTAGCTCCCACAAATAACTGAGAACTTGCAAAGTTTGTCTTTTTGTGCCTAGCTTATCTGGCTTAACATAATGACCTCAAGTTCCATCCATGTCTGCAAAGGACAGGACAGAAAATACTTGGTATGATTTTAATTTTTTTGAATTTTTTAAGACTTTAGTAGCCTAACATGTTTTCCTTAGGAATGATCCATGTGCTGAGGAGAAGAATGTATAGTGTGCAGCTATTGGATGAAATGTTCTGTAAATATCTATGAGGTTCATTGGTCTATAGTGCAATGTATTCCAATGTTTGTTTGTTCCTTTTCTGTCTGGGTGATCTGTCCAATGGTAAAAATGAAGTGTTGAAGTCTCAGCTGTTTTTTTACTGGGGACCCTCTCTCTCTACTAATAGTTCTAACAATAATTGCTTTATATATACGGGTGCTCCAGTGTTGTGTGCATATGTATTTAAAATTGTTATATCCTCTTGTGGAATTGACCTCTTTATCATTATAAATTGATATTATTTGTCTCTTTTTATAGTTATTGTCTTGAAATCATTTTGTCTGATATAAGTGTCGTTACTCCTGCTCTTTGTGGTTTCTGGTTGTATGGAACATCTTTTTTTCATCCCTTAGTTTTCAGTCTATGTTTGTCTTTACAGATTAGGTGTGTTTCTTTTAGGCAACAATCATTGGGTCTTGTTTTTTATCCATTCAAATGCTCTATGTATTTTTATTAGAGAGTTTAGTCTATTTATATTCAATGTTATTATTGATAACTAAGGATTTACTCCTGCCATTTTGTTTTTTATTTTCTGTCTGTTTTGTGGTCTTGTCTTCCTTTTTTCTTTCCTTCTCAGCTTTATTTTTGTGAAGGTGATTTTCTCAGGTAGTATGTTTTAATTTCTTGTTTTCTATTTATTATGTATCTGTTGTGTGCTTTTTTATGTTACCATGAGGCTTGCAAAAAATGTCTTATAACCCATTATTTTAAACTGATGACAACTTAACATTGATGGCTCAAACAAATAAACTAATATGCAAAGAGAAAACTAGTAGAAATTCTAACTTTATCTCCATCTCTCTGCTTTTTAACACTGTGTTGTTTTTATTGATATCTTATTAAGCTGTCTGGTCTTGAAAAAGTCTTGTAGCTATTGTTTTTTTATCAGTTCATGTTTTAGTCTTTCTACTTAAGATATGAGTAGTTTCTACCTCATAAATACAGTGTTATAATATTCTGTGTTTTACTGCATACTTACTATAACCAGTAAGTTCTGTAACTTCAGATGATGTCTGATTGCTCATTAATGTCCCTTTTTTTTTCAGATTGAAAACTCCCTTTAGCATTTTTTGTAGAACAAGTCTAGTGTTGATGAAATCCCTCAGCTTTCATGTGTCTAAGAAAATTTCTCTCTCATGTTTGAAGGATATTTTTGCTGGATATACTATTCTTGGATAAAATATTTTTCCAACAGCACTTTAAACATGCCACTCTCTCTTGACCTATCAGCATTCTGCTAAGACTGCTGTCAGACGTACTGGACCTCCCTTGTATGTTATTTGTTTCTTTTCTCTTGCTTCTTTTAGGATCCTTTCAGTATCTTTGATCTTTGGAAGTTTTATTATTAAATTTCTTTTGGTAATCTTATTTCAGTGAAATCTGTCTGGTATTCTATAACCTTCTTGCACTTGCATATTGATATATTTTTCTAGATTTGGGGAATAATTTGTTATTATTCCTTTGAATGAACTTTCTACTCTGCTACTCTGATCTTCCTTTCTACCACCTCTTTGAGGCCAACAACTCTTAGGTGTGTCCTTTTAAGGCTATTAGATCATGGAGGCATTCCTTATTACTTTTTAATTCTTATTTTTTTCATCCTTCTTCTCTGTGTGCATTCAGATAGCCTGTCTTCATGTTCTCTAATTCTTTCTTCTGCTTGAGAAGTTCTGTTGTTAAGATTCTGATGCATTCTTTAGTATGTCAATTGCATTTTTCAGCTTCAGAATTTCTGCTTCTTTTTAATTATTTCAGTCTCTTTGTTAAATTTATCTAACAGGATTCTGAATTCCTTCTATATGTTATATTTAATTTTGTTGATCTTCATGAAAATAGCTCTTTCGATCCAATCACTTCCTTTGCTACTCCAGCTGGTATCTCATTATTTCATGTCCCCTCCAAGTCCACTGACTTTGTCATGGCACCAGGACTTTCCCAGGTATTGCAGTTCTTTTTGCCTAGAGTGTCGTTCAAATTTATTTAGGACCCCAGAATCTTTCAGTAGTGGGGCTTAACAAAACTCAGGTTCTGACTGTGAGGTGGACAATTTTGCCTCAGGCCAAGGCTGGTCTAAATGCTCGCTCTGTGGAAGCTGACTGAGTTTTACTCCATGTTGCTTTCTGCTGTGACGGGGCAGCATTGAATTCCAATGCAGAGTCCCACAATCACTGTGCTCTCCCTCCCCAAAACACACAGATTCTCTCCCTATGCCACACTGCTGATGCTGTAGGATGAGGATGGTGTAGGTGATTCAAAAATGTCTTTTCAAGCCTCTTCAGTGCCTTTTTCCTTAAAATGATGTTAAGACCAGGTACCGTGATTGTTCGCCTTATATTTGGTTCTAAAGAAGCAATTTTTTTGTGTGGATAATTGTTAAATTTGGCATTCTTGCAGGGAGGACTATCAGTCAAGGCTTTTATTTAGCCATCTTGCTCTTCCTCCCATCTCATTCAAAATATATATTAATTTATCTTGAGACTTTTGTGAACCATGTATTATTTAAAGCATGTTTGAATTTTGTTTGATACATTCGGGATTTCTAGGTATCTTTCTGTTAGTGATATCTACTTCTATACCATTGTGATCTGAAAATGCACTTTGTATGATTTCTATATATTTTTTAAAAAATTTGATAAAGTGTGTGTTATATCCAGAATGTGGTCTGGCTTGGTGAATACTCAATGCTGAGTTTAAGAATGTGCATACAAGCTGTTCTTCGATGAAGCATTCAGAGAATACAAAATGGATTTGAGTTGATTGATCATACCAGTTAGGTCAACTTTATTCTTACTGATTTTCTGCTTGCTTTTTCTTTGCATTACTGAATGAGGGTTGTTTATGTCTCTAGTGATAATAGTATATTTGTGAATTTCTCTTTGCAGTTTTATCAGTTTTTTCTTATTTTGACACTACTGTGAGGAATATACACAGTATTGTTTATCATATTGGAGAACTGACTCCTTTATTGATACATAATGCCTCTCTTTATTCCTGATAATTTTCTTTGTCTTGAAGTTTTGTTTGTCTGAAATTCATTTTGCTACTTCATCCTTTCAATTTCATTTACCAGTAGTATATCTTTTTCTATCCCTCTACTTTTAACTTGAGTCTTTATATTTTAACTGGGTTTCTTGCATACAGCATACAGTTGATTATTGTTTTATTATATAATCTGCCCACCTTAGTTGTTTAATAGTTACATTTAAATTAGTCACATTTTAAGTGATAGTCACATTCATATCTACCATTTTTATAACTTTTTTATAGTCATTACTTTTCTTGTTTTTGTTCTTTTTTGTCTTTTCTGGTTTTAATTGAATGTTTTATGTGTTTCCATTTATCTCATATCTTATTGTATCAATCATATTTTAAAAGAATGTTTTAGACGTTGCACTAAAGTTTCCAATAAATCTTTTTAGATCATTTAAGTCTACCTTCAAATAATGCTATAGAACTTCAGGTGTAGTGCAGGTAATTTGTAACAGAATATTCCTAATTGTTTTCCCCAGTTTTTATAAATATTGATTTGATTTATTTCCTTTATCAGTACACTATCATCACCCAATAGATTGTTGCTATTACTGTTTTGAATCCAGAGGTTCATAAGATAAATTAAGAATGAGAAAAATAAAATATTTTACTTACTTTTACATATTCCTTATCTAACATTCTTTCTCCCTTTATTAAAACCATATTTCTGAACGTTATCATTTCTTTCTCCCTGAAAAGATTTTCTTTAACTTTTTTTTCCTGACAAATCCTGCAGGTTGTGTGTGTGTGTGTGTGTGTGTGTGTGTGTGTGTATGTGTGTGTGTGTGTGTGTGTGTTAGAAAACCTTTATTTTTCTATTTATAAAGGACAATATTATTACTGGATATATGATTCTAGGTTGTTGAGTTTTGTCCTTTCAACACTTTAAATATTTCATTCCATGCTTTTCTTGATTGCATGATTTCTGTTGACAAGTCCACTGTAATTTCTCTTAGGTAATTTATATATTTTTTTAACTTTTATTTTAGATTAAGAGGTAACATGTGCAAGTTTGTTATTTGGCTATATTGCATGGTACTGGCGTTTGGATACAAATTATCTCATTACCCTGGAACTCAGCATCATACATGATAGTTGCTTTTCAACTCTTACCCCTCTCCCTTCCTCTCTACTCAGTAGTCCCCAGTTTCTATTGTTTCCATCTTTATGTTCACAAGTACACAATGCTTAGCTCCCACTTATATGTGATAACATGTAGTACTTTGTTTTCTCTTTCTGCTTTACTTTATTTAGGATAATGGATTCCAGCTGCACCCATGTTGCTGCAAACACTATTTTTTTATGGCTGTGTAGTATTCCAGGGTGTATATATATGTATATACCACATTTTTATTATCCATTCCACCATTGATGGGCACCAAGGTTGATTCCATGTCTTTGCTATTGTGAATAGTGCTGCAATGAATATGCAAGTTCATACATCTTTTTGATAGGATGATATATTTTCTTTAAGATATACATCTGGTATTGGGCTTACTGGGTTGAATTGTAGTTCTGTTTTAAGTTATTTGAGAAAACTCCAAACTGCTTTCTACAGTGGCTATACTTATTTGCATTCCCACCGATAGTGTATAAATGTTCCCTCTCCTCTGCAGTCTCACCAGCATCTGTCGTTTTCTGACATTTTAATACCCTTCTGACTGGTGTGAGATGGTATCTTTTTTTTTGTTTTTGATTTGCATTTATCTGATGCTGAGTGATGTGGAGCATTGCTTCAGCTGTTTGTAGGCCATCTGTATGTCTTATTTTGAGAACTGTCTGTCATGTATTTTGTCCATTTTATAACACAGTTACTTGTTTTTTGCTTTTTCAATTATTTAAGTTTCTTACAGAGTCTGGATACAAGACCTCCATTGAATGTTTTGTGTATAAATATTTTCTCCCATTTTGTAGATAGTCTGTTTACACTGTTGATAGTTTCTTTTGCTGTGGAGAAGTTGTTTAGTTTAATTAGGTTCCACTTGTCAATTTTGTTTTTGTTATATTGCTATTCATAACATAGTCATAAATAATTTGCCATGTCCAGAATGATGTTTCCTAGGTCTACTCTAGGATTATTATAGGTTGAGTTCTTACATTTAAATCCTTAATTCATCTTGAGTTAATTTTTATATATGGTAAAAGGAGGGGTTCCAGTTTCATTCTTCCTTTTCATAGTGATCTATCTCAGCAGCCTTTATTAATAAGGAGTCTTTTCTCTATTGTTTGTGTCCACTTTGTCAAAGATCAGATGGCTATAGGTGTGCAGCTTAATTCACGAGCAATGGTTCATGAATTTCACATTGTTCTATAGGTCTATTTTTGTACCAGTATAATGCTGTTTGAGTTACTGTATCCTTATCATATAGTTTTTATATTTTATATAATATTTTATTTTATAATTGTTTATTTTCTAGTTCTGTGAAAAATGACAATGGTAGTTTGATACAAATAGCATTGAATCTGGGAATTGCTTTTGGCAGTATGGCAGTTTTCACAATATCAATTCTTCCAATCCATGAGCATAGATTTTTTTTTCATTTTTTGTATTATCTCTGATTGATTTCAGCAATGTTGTGTAATTCTACTTGTAGAGATATTTTACCTCCTTGGTTACATATATGCTTAGATTTTTTTTTTTTTTTTTTTTTTTTTGGCTATTGTAAAAGTGATTGTGTTCTTGATTTGACTCTCAGTGTGAACATTATAAATGTATAGATGTATCACTAATTTTTAAAACTGATTTTGTATCCTGAAACTTCATTGAAATATTTTATCTGTTCCAGAAGACTTTTCATGGATTCTTTAGGGTTTTCTAGATATCAAATCACAATGTCCACAACAATAAATAGTTTGACTTCTTTTCCTATTAGGATGTCTTTTATTTCTCTCTCTTTCTTGACTGCTCTGGCTAGAACTTTCAGTACTATATTGAAAAGGAGTGGTGAGAGTTAGTATCCTTGTCTTGTTACATTTCTCAAAGAGAATGCATTCAGCTTTCTCCTGTTCAGTATGTTGTTGGCTGTTGGTTTGGCATAGATGGCTCTTATTCTTTTGAAGTCTGTTCTTTTGATACCTACTTTTTGAGAGTTTTATAAAATGAAGTGATCTTGGATTTAATCAAAAGCATTTCCCAGATCTAATGAGATGATTATATGGTTTTTATTTTTTATTTTGTTTATGTGTGAATCACATTTGTTGATTTGCATATGTTGAATCAACCTTATAACCTAGGAATAAAACCTACTTGTTTACAGTGAATTAACTTTTTGATGTGCTGCTAGATTCATTTTGCAAGTATTTTGTTAACAATTTTGGCATCTATAGTCATCAGGGATTTTGGTCAGTAGTTTTCTTTTTGTGTCTCTGACAGATTTTGGTATTAGGAAGATTTTGGTTTAATTAAATGAACTAGTGAGGAGACGCTCCTTCATGACTTTTTGGGATAGTTCCAGCAGGATTGATACCTTCTATTTGTACATATGGTAAAATTTGGCAGTGAATCTACCTGGTCCAGGGCTTTTTGTTGTTGTTGTCATTGTTGTTGTTGATTTTTTTTTAAAATTACTGATTCAATTTTGGAACTCATTGATCTATTTAATGTTTTCATTTCTTCCTGGTTTAATCTTGGAAGGATGTGTTTTTCCAGGAATTTAATTTATCCATTATCTCTGGATTTTCCAGTTGGTTTGCATAGAAGTGTTCACAACAGTCTCCAGGGATTTGAAATACAAATACTGTTGTATTTCTGTGCGTTCAATTGTAATGTCAACTTTTTCATTTTAGATGGTGTTTATTTGGATCTTCTCTTGTTTTTCTTTGTTAAGCCAGCTAGTGACCTAAGAATCTTGCTTAGCCCTTCAAAAAACCAACTTTTTGTTTTGATTTTTTTGTATGAATTTTGGTTCTCAATTTTGTTCAGCTCTCCTCTCATTTAATTAGTTATTTTTTTGTGATAGCTTTGAGGTAAGTTTGTTATTGTTTTCCTAGTTCCTCTAAGTGTAATGTTAGAGCATTAATGTAAGAGCTTTCTAACTTTTCAACATAGGGACTTAGCACAATGAACTTTACTCTTAACACTGTTTTTGCTGAATAACAGATTTTGGTATGCTTTGTTTCTGTTTTCATTAATTTCACAGAATTTTGTAAGCATGACCTAATTTTATGTTTACCCAAAAGTCATTAAGGAGTAAGTTGTTTCATTTCCATGTTATTGTGTGCTTTGGGGAAGTCTTGTTGGCATTGAATTCTAATTTTACTGCAATGTGTTCTAAGAGTATGGTTGGTCTGATTTTTATTTTTTAAAATTGTATTGAGACTTGCTTTATGGTTGAGAATATGATTGGTCTTAGAGTATGTTCTGTGTGCAAATAAGAACATATATTTGTGTATTCTGTGGTTTTGGATGTTTGGTAGAGTACTCAGTATATGTATACTAGGTCAAATTGATCAAGCATGGGTTGAAGTCCAGAATTTCTTTGTTAGTTTCTGCCTTGATGATCTAACACGGTCAGTGGGATGTTGATGGCCCCCACTACTATTGTATGGCTAAGTCCTTTCATAGGTTTAGAAGTACTTTTTTCTTAATCTGGCTATATGGGTGTATAAATATTTAGAATAGTTTTGTCTAATTGTCAAAGTGAACACCTTATCATTATGTAATGCCCTTCCCCTCCTGTTTTACTGTTGTTGGCTTAAAATCTGTTTCATCTGGTACAAGAATAAGTGACAGTGGTCACTTATTTGTTGTTTTCTGTTTGCATAATAGATCTCTCTTCATTCTTTTACTTTGAGCCTGTGGGTATTTATATATATATGTATGTATTTATATATATATGTATGTATTTATATATGTGTATACTATATATGTATGTGTATACTATATATATAGTGTATATGTATGTATATACACAACTTGTCACTCTTTGCCTTTTAAGTGCGGCATTTAACCAGGCACAATGGCTCATGCCTGTAATCCCAGCACTTTGGGAGGCCGAGGGGGAGCGGGATCACGAGGTCAGGAGATGGTGAGACCTTCCTGGCTAACATGGTGAAACCCCGTCTGTACCAAAAATACAAAAAATAAAAATAAAAAAATAAAAAAAATTAGCTGGGCCTGGTGGCGGGCTCCTGTATTCCCAGCTACTCAGGAGGCTGAGGCAGGAGAATGGCGTGAACCTAGGAGGCGGGGCTTGCAGTGAGCCAAGATCTCCCCACTGCACTCCAGCCTGGGTGACAGAGCGAGACTCCGTCTCAAAACAACAAACAAACAAAAAAGTGGAAACATTTAGACGATTTACCTTCAAGGTTATATGATGTTTGGATCCTGTCATCCTGTAGGTAGCGGTAGTCTGTAACCTTGACTTTGTGGTTGCTTTATAGGGTCTGTGGGCTATGTGGTTAGGTGTGTTTTGTGGTAGCAGGTATTGTTTTTGTATTTCCATTTTTAAAACTCCCTTGAAGATCACTTGTAAGGCTTCTCAAGTGATAACAAATTCCCTTAGCATTTACTTGTCTGGGAAGTATTTTATTTTTTCTTTGCTTATGAAGCTTAGTTTGGCAGGATACAAAATTCTTGGTTGGAATTTCTTTCTTTCAGGATTTTGAAAATAAGCTCCCAATGTTTTTTGGCTTGTAAGATTTCTGCTGTTAAGTCCTGTGTTAGCCTGATGAGGCTCCCTTTGTAAGTGATCTGACCCTTTTATCTAGTTGATCATAAGATTATTTATTTCATGTTTACCTTGGAGAATCTTTTGCCTATATTTCTTAAGGATGGCTATCTTGTATAGCATCTTTCAGGAGTTGTTTGAATTTGTATGTCAACCTCTCTAGTGAGACGAGAAATTTTTATGGACTATATTTCCAAGTTGCTCACCCTCTCTCCTTCTTTCTCAGGAATTCTAATGTGTCATATGTTTGGTCCATTTACTTAACCCCATATTTCTTGGAGGTTATGCTCATTCTTTTAAATTCTTCTCTCTTTATTTTTGTCTGACTATGTTTATTTGAAGGACCTGTCTTTGAGTTCTGACATTCTTTCTTGAGCTTGCTATATTCTGCTGTTACTACTTCCCCCGTATCACGAAATTACTGTTGTGAGTTTTTTTCAATTCCAGCAATTAAGTTTGGTTCTTTGTAAAAGTAGCCATTCAAATTTTTGATTACTTTATTGGCTTCCTTGTATTGGGTTTCAGCTTTTTCCTGAATCTCATTGAGTGTCTTTGCCATCCAGGTATTGCACTCTATGTCTGTCATTTCAGTCATTTCATTCCAGTTAGGAACCATTGCTGGGAAGCTAATGCATTCACTTGGATATGAGGAGATGCCCTGACTTTTATAATTTTCAGAGTTCTTGCACTAATTATTCCAGATCTGAGAGGGCTAGTGTTTCTTTATCTTTTTGAAGTTTCTGTCATTTAAATGAAGCTTTTTGTTTTTATAGTCTTTATTTCTTTTGAGGATTTGACTGTGATGTGTGTTGACTATAGTCAATTAGCTTCATTTTGGTGGGCTTTCAGAGGGCCAAGGCTCTGTGCAGAATCTTTGTGTGGGGCTATATTTCTGCACTGGGTTTTACCCAGCCATATGTGCTGAAACAATTTTTGTTTGGTGGCGTAATTCAGGCTGAAATCCAGTAGAAGGTGGTTAAAATAAAGTCCCGTAGTTTATGTAGTTCGGCTACATGACTCTTTTGTATTTCTGCACTTTCACAGCAGTGTTCTGGGGTGGGGAAGACAGGAGGAGGTCAAGAGATGACCCACTCACTACATTCATTCCTTGGCCTTTGAGGAGTTCCCTCCAGTCACTGGGGCCATGCCCACATTTCCTTAGTACATTTCCACATTTCCTTTTGGATGTGGGCTGCCCTCCTTCCTCCCTTAAGGGTAGCTGGAACCAAAGTTTAGATTGTCAGATGACCTGCAATTTTCTAGGGGCCTGCTGGTCTTCTGTGTTTGGCAGAGTTGGAGTGGTTTGTGAGGTAAGTCTGGAGGTGGTCTGTTGATGTAGTGGGCCAAAGGCAAAGGGTTCCCAGGCAGGGGACTGTTGCTGTGAGTGGCGTGCAGCTTTGTGGTGCCCATAGCCCAGAGATTTTTGCCCAGTAGATGACTGTGAGTACCATTTACCTCACACTACCCCAATTGGGTCTTCTTCCCATGTCTGTCCCAGTAGCTGGTTCAACCAGCTAGTTTTGTCCCAAGCCTTCTGCACCTAGATCACTGGGCTGTTTGATGTTCCAGGCCACAAGACTCCCTTAGGCAAATGCTGTGGATGACAAACAGGCTACATCCTTCTTGGACCAATCTTCCTGAGGGAAGTAAACCCAGATCCTGAGCTGGCCCATGAACCCATGCCTCACCCTTCCCAGTGCTCAGAGAGTGGAGGCTCCCCACTACTTGAGCTCCAGACACAGAGCTCAGCTCCATATTCTAGAGCTAAGAGTTTGGTACCAGTCCTTACACCCTAGGGAATTGGGACCAGTCCCATGATTTTGTCCTCTGGCTCCTCAAGGACAAACACCAGCTGTGCTGGGGGGCTGAAGTGCTCCTAGGTCACTGGCAAAACACCTAGTTGGGAAAGTAGAGGATGTGCTGTGCATATGCCCTTGTGGGAGCAGCCAGACAGGGGCCTTTGGAGGGGCCGGTTGACAAAGGGCATATAGGTTGGATGCACCCTTGTTCCACAGGAAAAACAGCCTTACTGTCGAGAGGGCTGGCAGTCAAGAGGGACTGGAACCACTCAAAGCCTTAGGGAATGGGTACCTATGGGCACGTTTTGCTGCAGTTGCCCCTCACACATAACCATCTGGGTTCCACACAGGCTCCAGCTTCGTCTCTGCCTACTCTCTGAGAACCTCCCCCTGCCAAATCAAATGTCTATGAGGGTCATGGAATCTCTTGGAGTAGACTCCCAGAGGTCTACAGCAAGAGTGTACTGCCCCTGCATGTTCTTCACTTATCCCTTTTTTAGGAATTCTTCAGGGCTGGAAGCTGGTCCTGGCACTTGGCAACTCTGCATGCTTCCTAGCTTCCTGAAATATCTACCTCATGTCTGCATTACCTCTCCATTGACTTTCAGTGTTTTCTCTCAAAAAATGTCTTGAAAGTGTGATGATTTACTTGGTGTTTTGGTTTCTCAGGTTTAGAGAAGTGCTTCCTGACTGTCTAGTTGCCTATCTTTTGCCCCTACTTCTGACCCTTGTTTTCATTGCCTATTTCAAAAATAAGCCAGGGTAAAACAGCCTTTCATTACTATTGCTGCTCCTGGTTTGCTGACCCAGAGCACTAGGATCGTGAAATGAGGATATAGATATTGTTATTAGGTGTAATTAAAATTTTACCACCTTGAGTTCTAGTTCATTGTGAAAATAAAATAAAAAGTGAAAACTTCAATGTCTACCCTGGGTTTCAGCATTTTGAACTACCATTTTTTTTCTCTGACTCACAATGGGATAGATTTTTTTCAGCTGGCATCATCTTTTCCTTAGTTCATGACTGTTATGACTCTTCCTGATCGATGAGCCCTCTTAGAAGGCTCACAGTACTCTCAGAGAATTCAAATACTACTGCTGCTGTCCTAAGAGTACTGCTTCTCCATGTGAAGTATTCCCAGGTTTTGTGAGGAGATGAGTGCTGAGAGCTCCCAGAAGAAGATATGATTATGTTACATTAGACATGAGGTGGATTTACAACATTTCCACTGTGCTCATTTTTGGCATCTATTTATATAATCTTAGCTCTTTACCACTGAACCTGAAATAAGCAGCACCTGTTCTGAGTGCTTAAGAACAGTTCAGTGGAAGGGATCGGTCCTTCACATGAACCCCATTTCTTTTCTACACCTGGGAGCATATGACTTTTTCTGGGAGTTAACCTCTTCTACCTAAATCATCAGGACAGTTCATATCCTACTATACTATTCTACAGCATTTCCTCAGCTTAAGTCTAAGCATTATTTGCTGTTAGGATGAGAAATCGAATACCTTTGCTGGGTCTGATGTCAAGCCACTTCAAGGTTACTGCATACCATGTTGGGAACAACATTTGCCTTTATAACTGTTCAACCATTGCTTCCCACTTAAGGATGTCTCCAACTATTCAATATATGTTGTTTATTCCATGGAAGTGATTATTATAATTTTGTAGGATAAAAGTAAAGGATAAGATGATACAAGAGTTGCCTTAGAGTTCTTAGATTTTATAATTAACACCAATGCTTTCACAAAAGAGGAAGCTATGGAGAATCAGCTCATAAGCTCCCATTTTACATTTACATCAACTCTTACATTTTACATAAATTTTCCAAGTAGTTAGCATCAGATAGAATATTACCTTTTCTTGGTCAATTTATTTTTCAGAGATACTGGGATACAAGGAACTAAAATTTTTGCCATACTTCTTTCAAATAGAAAGTTAGTTGCAAAACATGTATACCTATGTAACAAACATGCATGTTCAGCACATGTATCCCAGAACTTAAAGTAAAATAACAAGTAAATAGATAAATAAATTTAAAAAAAAAGTTGTCTCAGAAACAGAAGTTTTCTTAACTGAAAATTGTCACTTTCATATTTTTTTCACACATTACTGCATGGTATAGCAACATTTTATATAAAAACGTTGTACATATTAGTAAAACACCTCTTTTATACCCTTTGTAATAGTCAATGCATAAAGAAACAAACTATTCACCATGAAAATGGTAAATAAATAAAAGTTAAATCAATACCAAATAATCATTTCTACAGATGCAGAAAAAGATTTGATAACTTCAATATCCATTCAGGATTAAAAAAATAAAAACTCTCAGCAAAATAGGTACAGAAGGAAATTTCCTCAACATTTATAAAAAGCTCACAAAAGGATGCGTTCGTGTCCTTTGTAGGGACATGGATGCAGCTGGAAACTATCATCCTCAGCAAACTATCGCAAGAACAGAAAACCAAACACCGCGTGTTCTCACTCATAGGTGGGAATTGAACAATGAGATCACTTGGACACAGGAAGGGGAACATCACACACTGGGGCCTATTATGGGGAGGGGGGAGGGGGGAGGTATAGCATTAGGAGATATACCTAATGTAAATGACGAGTTGATGGGTGCAGCACAACCACATGGCACATGTATACTTATGTAACAAACCTGCACGTTGTGCACATACATGTACCCTAGAACTTAAAGTATAATAATACAAAAATAGAAAATAAATAAATAAGTAAATAAAAAATAAAAAAAAAGAAAATTACATAACAAACAAGGCAATATTGTCACATGGGAAACAGAGTGATATAATTGCAATTTTTAATTTATCTATTTATTTATTTATTTTGAGTCCGGGTTATGAGACTTGCTGATTTTTGTATTTTTGTTGGAGACGGGGTTTCAGTGTGTTGTCTAGGCTCGTCTCGAACTCCTGGTCTCAAATCATGCACACTCTTTGGCCTCCCAAAGTGTTAGGAGTACAGGAGTGAGCCACCATGCCCAGCCCTTTTCTTTTTTTTCCAGTTATTAAGTGTTTAACTCCCACATTGGCCTAAAAGAGCAGAATAACTCCTTGGACATTTCCTCCATGGACTTCAATGTTCAGTACCTCAAAAGTCTGCAACTGATGCTCAGTATGACTTGTATTATTCTTTTATTCTTTTGTTCCTCTTATCCATTTGTTCAAAAAGTAATTATTTAAGCACTGAAAGGAAGACAGGGTACCTCTCCTCATGGAGGGGATCAGAAAGTAATTCAGTGTATTCAGTGCTCTATTAAGAGAAAGCACTCAGGGGTAAGAGACTACTTAGAAGAACATTTAACCCTCATTTAAGAGGTGTGGGCAACCAGGGAATGTTTCTTCAACTTAATAGTTAGGCGTATTCCTAAAGGCTAAATAAGAGTTGAAGAAATACTCAAAAGAAATAAGAAGGATATTTCAGTAAAACGAAGTGGAGTGACCAAGACCCAGAAGAGAAATCAAGAGATCAGGGGGAAGCAAAGTCTATGTTCACAAAACTTGGAAGAAAGCATACAAACTACTTAAGGTGATGCAATAGTTGTGAGCAGGGGGCTTGGGGAACAAGAGAGTAATTGGGAGCAATAAGCAGACTTCTGTTTCCCCCTGTCTCCTACTCAGCTTTCCAGGTCAGAAATCCAAGGTCAATTTCCCACAATGTTTTTCCTCCAGTCTTGTTCTGTGGTTTGTTTCTTTTGAGTAGTTCTGTTAAAGAATTTTATAGTTTTATTTTAAAACTTTCTAATTTTTTAAAATAAATTTTATTGTATCTATTTAAAGTATACAACATGATGTTCTAAGATACATATATATATAGTAAAATTGTTATTATAGTGAAACAAATTAACATATCTATCATCTTACACAGTTACTCATCCCCCTCCCCCAACACGGCAAGAGTAGGTATAATCTACTTATTTAGCAAAATTCTTGAATGGACTACATTGCTTTCAACTATAACCCACATGCTCATAGGATCTTTTGACTGGATAATCTTACATATTTCTACTTTGCATTCTTCTTATGTTATATGCAAAAATGTTATAACCTGACAGTCTGGGAAATCTTCAGGGAAATAAAATAACTGAACTTATTGCCATGAAAGGAACAAGTGAGGCTGTAGGTTGTCTCCTATCATGGGAATGACAAGATGAGGCATGCAGCTCAGCAGGTCGTAGAGAAGACCATCACATTTTTTTTATAGGTCAGTGTACTGCACAACTATGTGCTCTTAATTTTCACCCTCTCTTTTCTACTGCTAAGCTTATAAGAGAGTGGAAAAGCAAGAGAAAAAGCTGGGAACTAACTTAGAGCCCTAAGTCCTAATAAGTTCTATTAAAATGAAGATGATGATCATTCAAAATGTATTTAAAAAAAAGAAATTTTGGCAAAACTGGTCAAATATCTTATATTTGATAAACATATTTCATAAGTAGGAATATGGTAGATACCACAGGTGGGCATATGCTAGGCTTATTAACCTTGGCACTATTAACATTTTGTATCAGACAAGTGTTGTCTCTGGCCTCTATTTACTAAGTGCCAGTGTCACTTCACCCCCTCCCTCAAGTCATAACAATAAAAATGTCCCCAAACATTCTCAGAAGTCTCCTGGGGAAGAAATCACCTTGAGAATCACTGTCCCAGACTTTAGTAGGTATTGAAATGCCTAAGAAGTCACTCTTTTCCTCAAGGTACCTATCATCTGGTAAGGAAGAAATATTTGCTAAAAATGTATTTTAGTTCATCTAATTCAAATCAGTTTGTGATTAGTATAAGCAGAGACATTTCAGCAAAATTTTGTGAAAACATGGTAAAATAATTCAGAGGAAAAGCAAGTAAGAAGAAAAATCAGTAAATATTCTATAAAGGAAGTGAAATGTGACTGTGGACTTGAAAGATGAGTAGACAAGAAAAGACATAAGGGGATTGAAAAAACGATAGCACACACAAAGGCAGAGCAACATGAAAGCAAAGTAAGTATTTGAGAAATAGTGAAAATCCCTGATAGTTTTAGGGTAAGTTATGCGTTAGGAGACTGGAAGACAGATTGAGGGCATATTTTGGAAGCTCCTCAATGCTAAGATAGTAAATTGGACTTTTTTCACCATCAAGCACTAAAGTGCAAATATGTTAAAACATACTCAAACAATATTTGTTTTCTGAATATAATTTTAAATTTAAAAATATATTTTAAGATAATATTACAATAAAATCATATTTTCAAACCATATCCAAGGTTGTTGATGGTTTTACCAAATGGCAGGTCACACAACTCCAATGAAATGAGAGCTTCATGAACATTAGCCTCATAAGCAGTCTAATTTCCAATCATGATTTCTACTTCTCTGCTTTCCTAATGAAAAGATGACTACTTCAAATAACAAAGGCTGAAAATTATATACAAGATTTCTATGACATGTAACAAATAAACAAAATATAAATATAAATTTAAATATAGACTCTGATTGCAATAGACTCGGTAGAAATACTTTGGGGTGATGAATCCAGCCAGCAACTAGATTAGGGTTGGCTCTTATCAATGAATTAACATAGAGAGCTACTTGGATTCTCCCAGCAATGACTCCAATTCTCAATGAGCATAAACAATGTTTTGGCTGTATGCACTGTGCTTGGATTTGGATAATATTTTGATAATCAAGTAATCAGAAAGATTTTATTTAACACTGTTCTGCTATGGGTCTTTAAAAAGCCAAGTAAACCATTTGTGTTAATGAGGTATTGTTCGCAAGTGAATCTAAATAAGCCAAATAGTAGTCTGTTAACTTGATTTTGGGGAAAGTGGTACATGAACAAAACAGTGAAATGAAAATGTTGTAATAAATGTAGCCTTAAATTTTCATCTGCATTATTTATATCCCTGCTTTTAAAATAACTTATAAATCTATTATTCCTTTTTTTTTCTATCACATTTTACTGACAGAAAAAAAAAAGTAATGTATTCTAATGGGTAGAGATATAAAATAACCAAATACAAAAAGCTAAATATAGAGCGTGTTGGTTAGTGATGAGTGATATGAAGAAAAACAAAGGAGAGCTAAAGTGTAGGGCATACTGCTAGGGAATGAGAAAGAAGTGAGATCAGTGAAGCCTTTACTCCAGCAAAGATGTGAGGAGGGAAGGGAGCCATCCATATGACTATATGATGATGTAACACTTTCCTCACCTATCATAACAATAACAACCAACACTCCTGTAACAAAAGACAGGTTAACAAGAGAAAAGTATGACAAATTTATGTAATCAAAGTTTTATGTAATATGAGAGTCTTCAGAAATGAAGACTTAAAGACCCAGGGAAAACTGTCTATTTTTATTCTTAGTGTCAATAAAGAATGAAAAGCCATATAGAAATGTGACTGAGTAAAGGATACATCTAATGGTAGCAGATTGAGGAGGAAAAGCTGGTAAGGCCTATCCATTCAGATGCTTTATGGCCTCTCTGTGTGGCATTTCTTCCTCCTAGGCAGGGGACAGGACTCCTCTGGAATTAGGATCTTAAGACTCACTATCAGACAAGGTAAGTCAGAAAATTTCTCTATGGGCAACTTCTACACAGAAAGGCAGGAGAAAGAGCATATTTCTAGGTTGAATGATTTGCTTTGGGAAAGAGAGGTTCTAGTTTCTATGACTCACCTTAGGAAATAATAATTCTGGTTTTTATGACTCACTTTTGTGGGAGTCGGTAAGAAGGGCAGAAAATAAGAATACAGAGAAAGGTCAGAGACAGACTTTGCTTATGAAGCTATTTCTGAGGACTTCCAATCTCCTTCAGTTCAAAGTAGTCAGCATGCCAAAGCATCACACTTTGGTGTATCATCTTCTAAGTCCCAACAATAATAGAGAGTTTACAGGCAGAACTAGCAAATGCAAAGATCCGGGGTAGCAGGTATGTTATATTTGAGGAAAAACAAGGAGTAGTAGTAAAAAGATATGTTTTTTACTACTTTGTACTATCTTAAAATAGCTTTACTAACTATCATACTAGGGGCTCAATAAATATTTGTTGAATCACTCCAGTGTGCAAGTGCGCAGGATTTGAAGAAAAGATTGTAAGAGATAGAGCGGAGAAGTTCTGGAAGGGCCTTGTCAGCTATTCTAAAAACTATGACTCTCACTCTGAGATAAATAAGAAGGCATTGCAGGATTTAAGGAAGGCAAGTGACAGGATCTGGCTTGTTTTAATAGGATCTTCTCACTGGAGCTTTCGTAGACCTAAGAAGAAAAAAGCAGAAGCAAGGAGAGAAATGATTTTGGACCAAAATAGTAAAAGTGGATGTCGTAGAAATGACCAAATTCTGTATAAGCTTTGAGGCTGTAAATTGTAGCACTTGTGACAGATTTATGGGTGTGATTTTTTAAAAAGGAAGAGTAAAGGAGGATCCCAGGGATTTTCCCTGAGCATCTGTAAGAAAGGAATTAAAGTTATGTAGATGGATAAGATTATGGAAAAATAGGTGGAGAGAAGTTGTAAAATAAGAAATTAGACTGAGAATGTGATGTTTGAAATGCATATTAGAAACTGCATGCAATTAGACAATTGGAAATGCAATGCTGTTGTTAAACTATAAGTCTGGAATCATGTGTTCTTAAAATAAATGATGGCCAGGAATAGTGACTCATGCCTGCAATCCTAACACTTGGGGAGGTCACTTTGGTGGATGGATCGCTTGAAGCCAGGAGTCCAAGACCAACCTGTCTAAAATGGCAAAATGTTGTCTTTACCAAAAATGCAAAGTTTAGTCTGGCGTGGTGGTGCATGTCTGTAATCCCAGCTACCCCAGAGGCTGAGGCACAAGAATCACTTGAACCTGGGAGGTGGAAGTTGCAGTGATCCCAGATCATGGCACTGCACTGCAGCCTGGGTAACAGAGTAAACCTGTCTCAAAAAACAAACAAACAACCCCTCTCCCCCATAAGACATACACGATGTTTAAAGTCATATGATGAGATCATTAAGAGAGTGAGGGTAAAAGGGAACTGTCAGCAACTGAGACCTGGGCACACCAATATTCATTCATAGGAAGATGAGGAGGACTTCATAAATAAGACTACAGAAAAATGCCCAATGAAGTATGAGGAGAACAAGAAGAGAATCCTGTCTAGATCCTGTATGAAGAAGGAGAAAGTGATAAGGTGAATAGATTAAGAAGATGAGAGCTGTAGATGGAAAACCAGGAATTAACATAACAGCCATTGGTGATTTTGACAAAATCTGCTTCATTGAAGTTGTGAGAAAAAAAGCCTAATTAGAGAAGTTTCAACACTGAATGAGAGAAATTATAAACAGAAAATCTAACAAATCTTTTAATAAATTTTGCATTAAAATTAGCAGGGAGATGGGGTGGTATCTGGAGATTTATGTGTGTTCAAGGTTAATTTTTTTTTTGTTAATTAACATGGATAGTATTACATCACGTTTGAATGATCATGAGAATAACTCAATTGGAGTGGAAAATTTGATATTGCCGAATACAGAAGGGGTCTATTGCTTAAGTGTAATACTTGAGTGGGTGAGAGCTGGTGTGACTGAATGAAGGGTTGTTCTTAAATATAAATGCTCTTAAATAAAAATAAACAGAAAGGAAAGGAGAGAGGAAGTATGACTAGATTGAGTAATGAGGTATGGGAATATGTATAAGTAATTTCCTTTCTTCTATTTTCCCAGGGAAACAGAAAGCAAAATAACTATAGGGAGTGAGCACGAGGAAGGAGGAAGTACGAGGAAGAATTTAGGAGAGAGGAGGTAAAATAGTAGTCTGAGATTGGGAACATAAAGAAAAAAACTAAAAAATGTATTAGACTTCCTAGGCAGTGCTAAAGGCCAAATAGGCAGGTCATTGTGCATTAATTTAAAGTGAGACCAGTGGGCACAATTTTGCCTTTTTCTCTGACCATGTTTGCTGCCTGATGTGAACAAGGAGAAGGAGGAGAGCTGACTACAACCTGGATTGTAAGTGAGGAGTTGTCATGAGTAAACTATATATGCTATGTGACATACATTCAAACATAAATAACTTCAAACTAAAAAAATACTCAGTCATATGTATATGTTTAAAAGGAAAATAAAATCTACTAACCTAAAGATTAAAAACAACAAATTAACCACTCTTGTGTTGGCCACATGATCCCAAATAATCAGATTTAAAATAATATATGCTTTATATATATACACATGTAGGCACTGACATTTAGATGATTGTCTTTTTAGCACAAGTCATTTCCCACCCCCCCAACTTGTCTCTCTCTACTCACACCTCTTCTCTACCACCTACCCACAGCACCTTATTTATTTATCTATGATGGGGAAATAAATGGTGCCTAGGTCCTGATCAGGCATCAAAAGTAATCCTTATATTTTCATGTCTGAGAACTACAACTACTTCTAGTGGAAGTGAGTTGTTTTCTTCGTTTAAAGAGAGACATACAACAAAGTACCATTCTCTTTAACTGGTAACATAGTCACAGTTCATACAGCATTTAAAATAATATTTTCCATAAGAACCATATATGCCAAACCCACAACCACATTATACTGAATGGGCAAAAGCTTGAAGCATTTCCATTGAAAACCTGAACAAGACAAGAATTACCAGCCTATTCAACATAGTACTGGAAGTCCTAGCCAGAACAATCAGGCAAGGTAAATAAATAAAAGGTACCCAAATAGGACGAGAGGAAGTCAAACTATCTCTGTTTGAGGACGATATAATGTATACATAGAAAACCCCACAGTCTCTGCCCAAAAGCTCCTTGACCTGATCAATAACTTCAGCAAAATTTCATGATATAAAATTAAGGTACAGAAGTGAGTAACATTTCTATACATAAACAACATCCAAGCTGAGAGCCAAATAAAGACGCAATCTCATTCACAATAGTTACAAAAGAATAAAATACATAGGAATACAGCTAACCAAGGAAGTGAAAGATCTCTACAACAATATCAGAGATGAAATAAACAAATGGAAAAACATTACATGCTCATGGATACAAGGATTGGTATTGTTAAAAGGCTAAAAGCAATTTAAAACTTCAGTGTTATTCCTATGAAACTACCAATGGTATTCATCACAGAATTAGAAAAAACTAGTCTACAATTCAAATGGAACCAAAAAAGAGCCCAAATAACCAAGGCATAAAAAGAGCATAAAAAGAGCAAAGCTGGAGGCATCACACTACCCAACTATAGCACAAAGCAAGCATAACAAAAATAGCATGGTACTGGTACAAAAAAACAAGCACATGGACCAATGGAACAGAACTGGGAGTCCAGAAATAGTGCTGTACACCTACACCTACACCTATCTGATCTTTGAAAAAGTTGACAAAAACAAGCAATGGGGAAAGGAATCCGTATACAATAAACGAAGCTGGGAAAACTGGTTGACTACATACAGAAGGTTGAAATTGAGCCCCTTCTTTACACCATATGCAAATATCAATTCAAAATAAATTACAGGCTTAAACGTAAAAACCTAGAACTATAAAATCACAAAACCCTGGAAGATAACCTAGGGAATACCGTTCTGGACACAGATCCCAGCAAAGATTTCATGATGAAGATGCCAAGAGCAATTGCAACACAAACAAAATTGAAACATGTGACCTAATTAAACTAAAGAGCATCTGCACTGCAGACAAACAGAGAAAACAGACAACCTACACAATGAGAGAAAATATTTGCATACTATGCATTTGGCAAAAGTCTAATATCTAGAATCTATAGGGAACTTAAACAAGTTAACAAGCAAAAACAAAACAATTAAAAAGTGGGCAAAAGACATGAACAGAAACTTTACAAAAGAAGGCATTTATGCAGCCAACAAGCACATGAAAATATCATCAACATGATTAATCATTAGAGAAGTACAAATCAAAACCAAAATGAATTACCATCTCCCACCAGTCAGAATGGCTATTTTTAAAAAGTCAAAAAATAGCAAATTGCTGGTGAGGTTTTAGAGAGAAAGGAATGCTTATACACTGCTGGTGGAAATGAAAATTAGTCCATTAGTTGGAAGCAGTTTAAGATTTCTCAAATAACTTAAAACAGAATTATCATTTTACCTGGTAATCCCATTATTGTGTGAATACCCAAAGAAATATAATTTTTTCTTTTTTTTTTACCATAAAGGCACGTGCATGCATATATTCATCACAGCACTATTCACAGTAACAAAGACGTGGAATCAATCTAAACACCTACCAACAGTAGACTGGTAAGGAAAATGTGGTGCGTATACACCATGGAATACTATGTAGACATTAAAACGAACAAGACCATATCCTTTACAGCAACATGGATGGAGCTTGAGACCATTATCCTAGTCAAAGCAGCATGGGGACAGAAAACAAAATATCACATCGTCTGACTTATAAGTGGGGGCTAAATGCTGGGTACACATGGACACAAAAAAGGGAACAGCAGACACCAGGACCTACTTGAGCATGGAGGGTGGGAGGAAGCTGAGGACCATAAAACTACCTATTGAGTACTATGCTTATTATCTTGGGGAAGAAGTAATCTGTACACCAAATCCCTGTGACACACAATTTACCTTATAACACATTTGTACATGTACCCCTTAACCTAAGATAAAATTTTTTTTAAAAAGTAAGCGTAATGTTGACTGAAGTCAGTGAGCAGTGGCTAATCAGCTGAAGAGAAATGTGAGTGATAACAATAAAATGGGACTCTGGGCCTTCTATGGCTGGAAATCTTGCAATAACAGATAGCTTGAAAGGAAGGAATAAAGACAGTAACAGAATAACAGAATAAGGGAGAGTAAGAAAGAAAAAGGGAGAAAAGACATTGGCGCTAACATAGGGGAACTAACTCATAAGACTGTTCCCAATCGCTAAAAGTCATGTTTCACCTGAATCAACTTTTCATTAGTTGTCCTCCTCTAGCTTTCATGTATTTATTCAATAAATAAATCAAGTTCCTCCTATAATCCAGAAAATAAAATAATATAATATTTTCCTGTATCCAATAGCTGTATTGACAAAATAGACTGAAGGCTACATTCTAAAAAAGGATTAATCCTTATAAAACAAAACAAAACAAAATAAAACGACCTTTTCAGAGTTGTTTTCACCGACTGGTAAAAAAGCAATTTCATGAAGATTTTGACTGGTTTCTTTACAGTAACGTGAGCATGCCGAGAATCTGGCAGAAACTCTTCTCATTTGGAACAAACAATGTCTTAGTAAGAAAGCCAGGGTTTCCTGTTAGAAATATATTTTTTAAATACCTTTTCATTAGTTCAAGGTTCTTCAAATATATTAGAGGCAATTTAGATATTTTGGAGCAGAATGTTTCATTGTTATTCTCATCACAAACGTTGGTATAAAAAAGGGAAGCATGCAGCCATGAGCTCAGCAAAATTTAAAGCGATTTAAATAATCCAAGTCCATGCTTTTGGGTACCAAAACAATTTGAGGGTCTGGTTATATTCACAAACTGGACCAATTTCAGAAAATAAACTATTTTAAGAAAAATTAGTTGAATAATTTGCATACTGCAACTGGCATTCAAGTTTTGTGAGACAGTAAGAAGACTTGAGTTATTATTTGAGCTTACCATAAATTGGCAATGCAAAACAGAGAAACAAGTTAATGTGTCTCTGTTTCTTTCTACCTCCGTACTTCATGTGTAAAATAAGTAAGGCAATTAAGAAAGCATCTTCTAAATGATAAAGGACCACTTACTTATGCAAAATCACAATTAATCTTTAGTTCCTTTTGATTAGACATTCTGTTTTGAGCTTGTTAGGTATGTAAAAAAATGAACAATAATTTAGTATGTATAATGTGAATTATAGACATTTGGACAATATTTTAATGTTCGAGCTGCAATGCACTTCATTTTGACTTTAAGGTAGCATCACATGGCATACTTCTAAGTACATTCTCGAGGTATTCTTTTGTAACTATCTCTGTTTGTCTTATTGTTCCCTGCAATCTCTGGCACTTAGAAGTCGTCTGGGTTGGGATTGCATGGTAGCGAACAAATGAATAAGAGAATGTTAGAAATAGTTAAAGCAGAAGATGGCTATAATCTTAGAATATTAAGACAAATGCTATCATTACTATTAATATTTGGTTGATAAATTCTTTTTCTAAGTGCAACCTCACGTAGTTTGAAGGGATAGTCTATAGAAAAGTGAATTTTCTTTTCTTTTCTTTTCTTTTTTTTTTTTTTTTTTTTTTTTTTTCTGAGACGGGGTT
>NW_016809536.1:2162900-2186697 GCF_001698545.2 Rhinopithecus bieti | reverse complement strand
AAAAAAAAAAAAAAAAGAAATAAGAAAAAAAAGGACCAACATTTAGGAAGACTTTCAGAGTGTTAAGAGGACTAATTTGCTTATCTTGTATCATAAACTGCTCTCTCTCTTTTAAAATTTTTTTTGTAGAACTCAAATAAATCTATTTGTAGAACACAAATAAATTCAGTAAGGGTAACATCATTCTGTTTTCAAAATCTGTGCTTATAACATGTTAAAAGCCAACTCATCCCTAATGAGCACTTAACAATGTGATAGAAAATATTCTGAACACTTATAATCCATATAACTACCCAATTAGATATTTATTACTGGTTTTCTTTTCTATTTTATATATGAGGAAACTCTTGCACAAAGAGTGTAAGTGACTTATCCAAGATTACCTACATAGGACGTTTTGAGTGGCTCTGCCACCTGCACCATCTGATTCTAGAACCCACATACTTAAAGAAAACAATAGTGAGCATGAGGAGCATCACATCCATCGTGTGTTCCTACCATGTGAGGAAGATGAAGAGATCTAAGAAATCAAAAGTTTTCCCAGAACCTTACTCTCTAGTAGAGAAGTCATAAAAGAAGAAGAAGAAAAAAAAGGCAAATCAGAGTTTTAACTCTTCATACGTCAAACTAGGACTTGGTTTTCATAAGCTACTATAGTTGTGGGATTTATTTTATTTTTTGTAAGATCTAATGAAGGAAGTGAATCTTTTGAAAGAGATTAAGATTTATATGGTGCAAGGGAAAGGAGAGAATATCTCTAGTGACAAGATTACATTCACCTTTGCTCCTGGAAAAGAGCAACTGTTAAGAAAATCCCCATCATTTTGTTTTCTGGGAAAAACTTGCTTCAAATAATCATCCTCCCCTGTGTGATTTAGATAATAATCATGGATGTCCCCCTTCTTTACTTAAGACACAGTCAGACACAAACCCTTCAAATTTTCACTCGTTGATTCATAAATAATTATCTGAGATATTTTTTCCCTATTGACCAATCAGGACAAAATACTCCCTTACTTGAACAAAGTTAAGTTTCTCCCCTTCTTCCAGGCTCACAAACTGTGACCCATACTCAGCCTGAGCTCTGCAAGAGCCCATCCCAAGAATCAGCTGATTGCAAGTAAAGATATTCCTCAACCAATTATCCTATCATAACACCCAGTCATCCCACTTCCCCTCACCAGGATTCTTATAGTTTTGTTTACCTTTCCCTATAAAAGAAAACCCCTTTTGTCCACAACCTTTGAGATAACTTGCAGATCTTCTGGTCAGAGTATTCTCTCTATTGCAGTTGTCCCTCTCACCTTATTGTAATCATCCATTTCCCACTCTTGCAACAGTCTTCAAATAAACCCTCCTTGTCTAAGTCTGGACTTGTTTTTATTTGATGCTAGGAAAATAACAATATTACAAAACACATACATTTGTACGTACATACATATATACAGAGGAATAAAGGGTTTTGTCATTTATAGGATAGTGAAGAACTAGCCTAAGCAGAGCAAAACAGTATATTTTGCAGAATGGAGGGAAATATTGTGTGAGCAGCCTGGAATAACCTGACTTTGATTCCTTGTTAAGCTGAATAATCATAACCAACAGCTGTAGTAAAGACACTGTCATCTCTAATGTATTGAGTGTTTACACTGTGCCAAGTGAATTATGTGCTTATGAAGAGTGGCAGAATATGCCACCCCAAAATATGCCACTTTGACATAAGGATTAATTCAAGCTAATAGCACTTGAAAAACACCAGATGCAAGAAGAACATGCTAATTTCCCCATTTCTTCCTGAAAACAGGGAAAGAAACACTCCTGTGTGAATGATGTCCTCCCTGGACCAGGAGAAAAGAAACATTCTTCAATCGAGAGTCAGAGTCAAGATTATTATGTACTAACCTTCTTAAAATAATTCTTACCATTATTTAGCCTCCTCACACAATTCAGTTACTTTTCCACCATAGCCTCTCTTTTTTCAACCTAATACAAAAGCGCATAGGTTTTGCAGTTTCTTTGGGTCTTCATTTCCTTATGAGTGTTCCCGTGTCAAGTAAAACTTACATGAAAGGTGCGTACTTTTCTGCTATTAATTTGTTTTATGTCAATTTGATTCTTGGGCCCAGCTGGGACGCTAGAGGGTAAAGGTGAAGTTTTGCCTCTCCTACACTTACCTTCTTTAAACCTAGCATGAGCCCTGTGAATTAAATATCGTTTACTATAGACTGAATTGTTTCTGCACCAAATCCAAATTTTGAGGCCCTAACTCCTAATGTGACTGTATTTGAAGATAGAGCCAATAAAGAGATAGTAAAGATGAAGCGAGATAATAAGGGAAGGGCCTGTAGGACTGGTGTCCTTACAAGAAGCGGAAGAGACGACAGAGACCTCTCTCTCCTTCTGCATGCATGCAGTGGAAGTAAATGAGAGGGCACAATGAGAAGTTGGCTGTGTGCAAGCCAGGCAAAGAGCTTTCACCAGAAACCACTCTGATGGCATCTTCATCTGGTACTTCTGGCCTCCAGAACTGTGAGAAAATAAATTTGTTGTTTAAGCTACCCCTTCAGTGGCATTTTGTTGTGGCAGCCTGAGCTGACTAATACGCTGGCATTATCCATATTTTTTAAATGTAGAAATTGGAGCATAAAGAGTAAGTCCTTTAGCTGATAAATACAGATCTGATATTCAAACTGTCTGATGGCAAACAAAGGCTGGTCTTTAAACCACTCTGCTGATCTCCTATCAATAAGTGGGAGCTGCCAGCAGTGCTAGTGAGATTTCACTGGAAGAGGTCAAGCAAAAACCGACCAACAACTTAACAAGACATGTCAAGTCTCAGAAAGGTATACAGATAAGGTTAACCTAGAGTGCTTTAACTCCGGATTATTTGCTCCTATAACCCAGATCAGGGTGACTAGATATAGGACAGGGTGATGCTGATAGAAATACAGATACAGGGAGAAAAAATGTTGTATGTCAAAAACACGTTTAATTTTAAAGCAATGAAAGGAACTCACTGGAAAACATTCAATAATATTTTGGTGGAAAGTTACCATACTTATCCATGTTGTCTCAGGCCACAGAGTCAGTCATGCCTTTATTTTAATACAGTTCCATAGCATTTTCAATACATACCTATTCATTAGTTGTTTCTACTAAGTTGGGTTCCATTTGCTTTTTTCACATAACACTGTATTGCAGACAGTATTCCAGGGTATTATGTTCAAATCTACCAGGTATATTGTTCGCTGTTTTCACACATTGTATTTATCATATTATGTGCTATAGTTTACTTAATCTGAGCACTATCATTGGGACTTTAGACTATTTTGAATTTTCTTTCTTACAATTTATAAAGAAAATTCTAGCCTTTAAAACCAAAGTGCCTTTGAAAATGTATGCATAACTCTATGCATATGTTTGTACAATCTTATAAGATTTTCTTCTAAGATTCTGAGGTATAAACTTTCTAGGTTCAAGTGTTAGGCATATTTTAAATTGACATAGAAATTGCCAAATTACCGTTTAAAAAGGGATAAGCTTTGTTGCTCATTAACAAGAAATGAAGTGCCCATAATCCTTGGCAACAGTAAATTTAATCAATTCTTTACATTTTAATTTTTCCTCTGTCTGTAATAACAAAAATATAATTTGTAAGAACATGTAATTGAAATAATGAACCTGCTTTGTATTAGAACTACTTAATTGACCTTGTTTATAAAAAGGTGTAGGGGCATGAAGTGAAAACTAAAAGTATCCTGAGCCTAGTCTCAGAATTAATCCCTGCTAATGGTTTTTACACTCCTTGTGTAATGATTAGTGTTCTGCTTTTTTATTTACAGTATCCTGGATATCGCCTTAGTATTATTAGCACACTATTTTAAAAAGTTAAGGAATATTTAACTGAATATATTTATAATATTACATTCAACCAGCTTCATACTGGTAAATATTAAAGTTGTTTGCTATTTTTATAAAACCATAGGAAACATTCTTGTATGTAACATCTTTTCTGAGTATACCTAGAAGAATGAGAGATTTTAAATGACTGAAAAAAACTGACTCAGTGATTATAAACATAGTTTTGCACAAAAAGGTGCAACAATTAGACCACATAAATCTGATGTTAGAGAATAATTAAAAGGAAAGAGATGGAAAACTTCGGTACATGGTAACTTCAAACCAGCATTTAGTTTCGTAAATGGTAATGTGCTAAAAAATGTATAATCATAATTTTTCATGAAACCAAGATTTTAATGCAACAAAATTTTTTCCTCCATATTAAGAACGATGTTAATCAAATTCATGAAGGAAAAAAGTGTGTTTATGCAGAAATTTATATTAGAAGATATGACAGCCACTCAGACCAAAAAGCATTTGCCCATAGAGCATCCAAGAGATTGAGATACTGAGGGGTTTGCCCTGGATCACACACATCCTTGGTGGTAAAGCAGATTAATTTTTTGGCAAAAAATTATGTGGTACAGCCTAATTTTGTTATATGTATAGATTGCTGAGCAGTCAAGTCAAGGCTTTAAGGTATCCATCACCTGAATAACACACATTGTACCCAGTAATTTGTTATCATCCATCCTCTTCCACTCTAGTCTCCATTCCCCTTGCTAGTCTCCATTTTTTTACTATTATCACTCCACTCTCTAAATTTGAATCCAGGCTGATCAATCCCAGAATATTCCCTCTTTGGTTCTGTACTATACTATGCTATACTACACTATACCGAAGAGGAAAGATTGCCAAAAACAAGGTAGACAATATTCTTAGAAAGTGTGATGTTCTGTCTGAAAATGTTACCAACACAAGAATACAAGCATTGGGGATAAGGCAGATGCCCAGGTGTGAGAAGCTAAAAGATCTTTTATAGTCAGTCTTGTAGTAACGTGTTTCGAAGTGGAATTCTAGAGAACTGCACCTGTATATGCAGGTCAAGGTAGTTGTGAAAATATAAATGTTACATTTATTGAATATAAGTAAGGCCTTGAAAGCACTATTCTGATCTGTAGAATCATTAGCATTATAAAATTTCAATAAATGTAAGAATAAAATATTGAAAGTAAAATTGCACAAGCAACATTGGTCATATTTCAGAAACTAGGTATTTATTGAAATGTTTTATTATTTTACAAGGTTGTACACATTTCATAACACACTATGCTAGAAGTAGCATTTTAAAACATTTTATTCATTCACTGGAATATACAAAATTTCCAAGATTTTCACATTAAATAACAGTAAATAGAAACATGAAATTTATTTATCTCATAACTATTGCTAGACTATAAATGAATTAGAATCTTGAAATGTTGCCCTTGTTGAGAAAACTAAACCAGACTAAACAAAAATCACTGAATAATACATTTATTTATCTCAATATGTGTAAAGTCCTAAGCAATTAAAAAAAGTATCCAACCACCAAGTTCTAAATTACTGTGCTTCCAGCTCTTCACTACATGTTAGACATGTATTTTATTTAATAGAGATTATAACAGCTACTGACTTCAAGTTTGGCTGAGTTTCATTAATGGTGGAGAGAAGAGATACCATAACCCATTATTGTGTGTCTATTTCAATGGAAGAATGTACTTTACACCACTGAACAAATAGAAATACATCGTGGTGTTTATATATGTTTTGTAGTCAATTAGTGAAATAATCATCTCATTTTAATGAAATGTAATTTTGACCATCCAGTCCCACAAATGAGTTCATAGTATGATGTCAGACATTCTTGTTTTGCAAATAAATTTATCACACAATTCCTTTAAAGAAATGTGCTATCTAATGCATTTTAAACACTTTTTTCAGGCACACTAAAAAGTAAGCACAGTTGAATTCTGAGGCATTTGAAAGCAAGTTATGGTATTAATATAATGGTCTTTACTATATATGTATATCAAACTGATTCTACAAACTGCCAGTCAAGAATAAGATTTTCATAAGCACGTAAAGGGAAATTTATAATTTCCAGTGGAAAAAAAAAAGTGAATACTTCTTCCTCCTGTGGAATAATCAGAAAGAAAGGAAGGTTTCTCCATGGGGTAATTCCAAATATTGTTCTGGATCCAGAAGCTATACAATTTTATTATAAGAAATACGATATATTTTAGGTCAACCAAAGTTTGGTGAACTACTAAGAAGCATATATTGCATTTTACAGTGGTTAAGAACACAGATGTCAGTCTGTGTGGACTAGGATCATATATTCAATCAGCTGTGAGACTTCAGCAAATTCCTGGGAATTCAGTTCCTTCATAATTTTGCTTTAGTTTCCTCATGTGTAAAACATAGATTAATACTAATATTAATAAAAATTCCATAGTAGCATTAGAAGATTGTAGATTACCTTATGCAAATCACCTAGAATAGTGTCTAGAACATAGTAGGTGGTATGTAAAGATCAGCTGTTGACATTAGTGTTGTTGAACTATATAAAGAAAGATTTTTCTGTTTAACAAGCTCATCATCTAGCATGCATTAGTCTAGCCTAGAGAGTACCCAGGAGAAGTACCACTGCGGTGTGTTAAGTATTAAAATTGAGTAGCTTCAAAGTGTCTCATATCTTGTTTTACAGGTAGGATGCTAGACATCATCAAAGATATAATTTAATAGTTATAAACCTCCTGGTAAATACACTTGCCTGTGATAAGATATCTTTATCAAGATTATTTGCCCTTTAGCATTTTCTTAGACTGAGATATAATTGAATTTTCCCTTTAAAAGTCTTTGGAGAGTTCCACATAGAAAAGCACTAGTAGAATGTATAGCATCACCAGCTACCAATTGCTATACAGCAAATTTAAGAGCAAGCACATCCGAGATTGATACAGTCTATTGCCTACAAATATTAAGACATTATGTAGTTATTGATGTTATTCATCTATGGTTTTCTCTAGTCTAGAAAATACCAATGCCTTAATATTTAATGTTGGAGATAATACTTATGAAAAACAAACAATCTATATGATATTTTCTAATTTTATTTTAAGGTCACAACTGTGTCAAACACAGACTAATCATAAGGCTTGCCAAGCCTTTTAACTTTATAGGGAAGTTGGTTGGATATTTAGGAGTGGGCTGGCCCCTACATTAGTATAATTGTATAAGTGTCTCTGCAATTCCTTTTAAGCTTTTCTCCCAGGAAAACTGGAAAATATATTATTATTATTTATTATTATTAATTAAAATACATAACTGGAAATGTATAGTGTTATCCCAGGATTCTTAGGAGACCAGTTTAGCTATAGGGTAAATTTTTAAATCTCAGATTAAAAGTTGATAAATTAATAAAACACATGTGCTATGTGCTATTTTGGTCAAGTATTCTTTTTCTTTTTTTTTTTAAAGAGAGTCTTGCTCTGTTGTCCAGGCTGGAATGCAGTGGTGCAATCTCAGCTCACTGCAAACTCTGCCTTCCGGGTTCCAGTGATCCCCCAACCTCATCCTACCAAGTAGCTACGACTGATTACAGGCTCACCAACACACCCGGCTAATTTTTATATTTTTAGTACAGACGGGGTTTCACCGTGTTGGCCGGGCTGGTCTTGAACTACTGACCTCAAGTGATCCGTCCACCTTGGCCTCTCAAAGTACTGGGATTAGAGGCATGAGCCACCATACCCAGTCAAGTATTCTCTTTCTAAATCCTAAACAATAAGACCATTAAAAAAAAAAAAAAACTCAATTATTTATGTTTTCCTTTAAGCTGTAGCATTCTTCCTCTGATAATACAATTGATTCAAACTCTGGTCATCACCCTCTTACAACAATCAAGACTGCACCTAGAGTTCTAAGATTTTTCAGTCCTTTAAGGAGGTCTGTGTGTACAATATAGAGCAAATATCTATATTCATGTACATCATGAAATTGCAATTAAAGCCAGAATTATGCCCTAGAAATCTAGTCAGGATCTAAGGATCTAAGCCATATCTTTTGGCAAATATAAAACAGGTGACTTAAAACACATAAGGAATCATGACACACAAGCTAGGAAATGACTCAAGAAACACAAAGATGTGGGACCCTACACTGAAGAGGGACTCTACATTGAACAGGCCACACGAAATTTGACTGAAATTGTAAGAAATGCCTAATGAAGAGCAGGTTCTTAGATTGCTGAGGAGTAACTATTCATGGACCTACAAAAGGAAGAGGTAAACAGTAAATGAGGGAAAACTCTAGAAGAAAACTATATTCTCTGTTTACTTTTCCCCTGGTCTATATGCAAATATCAACAAAGTGAAGAGTCTCTATACTTTAGAATTCTTAGAGCTAGATTTATTTCCTAATTAATAACAATGTGAAAACTTCTCAATTAAAAATTATATGGTAAAATATGTACACAGAAATGGAAGCTCAAGAATTGCATTATCTTTATTCTGAGATGAATATCATCTCACTATCATGCAGAGGGAGATGGCTCCAGGTGGCCTCAGAGACATTAGGTTTAGCAACATTCCATGTCTCTCATAAGAGCTATGAAGAATCATAGTGTTTTCAAATGAAAACTCAAGAATAAGTAAAATTAATTTTCCTCATGCGGGAAGTTGAAATTTTTCTTTTTCTTTATGCAATCTAAAGCCAAATAAATCTAAATTCAGTAGGAGTTTGTGTGAGTGTGTATGTGTAATTACACAATTTTAGATCTAAAATTTTTTTTTGGTCTTTTTATGTTTTTCCAAATATCATGTCTAGATATATTTCTACAGACCCCAAATTCACAGTTAATTATACATAATTGTATACAATTCTCTATTCCTTTTTACTTAAAGGATGATAGACCAAAATGATAACATTCTTGAAAGTCAAGACAGTTATGTGTTCCTCCTTATTTGTTTAATTTTCTGAATACCATCTTTATTATTATTTATACATACATTACACTGATTGAGCACTAACTCAATTTGCCAGCTACTCTATAAAATGCTTTGGAAATGTGTTGTTTACTTTTCGTGATAATTCTAAGAGTTCTGTACTATCATTACATCCAGTTTTCAAGCAGGGAAACTGAGATTAAGTAACTTGCTTAGGAACATGTCACATAGACAGTAATTGATGATAGGCAGTTGACATCAGAGGTCACATGCTTAACCAATATGAGATTCTGCACTCTTGAAACATAAAAGAAAGTCATTGCTATGCAGGCTTCCTGTATTCTGGCACCTTGATGCCTGAATTCAAATAGCATTCTTCAATTTATGTCCATTTTAATTCTCATAATGAGTCTATAAATAAGGTATTATTTTCCCATATGATTATACAGATAGATAAATGAGGCTTAGAGAAGTTGAATAACTGATGTGACTAAAAGAACATGGCTAGTAAGTGGAAAAGCCAATGTTGACACGAATGTTTTGACTCTAAAGCCTATGCTCTTTGTAATACATTGCACCATCAGTCATTTCATTTTTATTTAATTATTCAAACAATGTTGCATGATAGTCCTATTATCTACATTCTTATAAGCAATGAAACAGGTTAAGCATTGTGTCTGAGTTCACGTAGGTATTAAGTAGCAAACATGGGTTCTAGGCCAGCCTGTTTGACTCTAAAGTTCATTCCTTGTGATAATCCTTTGTTACTGAGACATTCTTTTGATCAAGCTACCCCTCATTTTGATATTTTTGTTTACTGATTTAACTTTTGCTATATGACCCTGTTTGCAGATAAATGCAGCTTAAACACAAACTTGACCATTTTATAGTAGTCATTTGTTTTCCTAATCCTGATTCAGGTGATACTTGAAAAACATAAATGGCTTAGAAAGGCAATAGCCAAAAACAATGGTATTACTATATAATATTTATAAAATATATTTCACTGAAAATGAGTCTACACTATTTGGAATGTTTTAAGTGAGTCAAGATTTTATTTGAATAACATAAACATTGTATTTCATTTATTTAAATAATTCCTCATTTTACCAAGGAATTATTTAAGGAGTCTCTGGAGTGCTATTTCTTATATGTTAATAAATGATTTCTGGAATGTATCTTCTTTCACAAATAAATTCAGCGACTATACAAGCTATTTTTAATTTAGAGATTGTATGATTCATGACACTAGCAGCAAACAGATGGTATACTCACATTAGGATCTTTTGAGGAAAACTTATTTGCAAACAACTAATTACAAAGCATGGGAAGGGTGTGGGAAAATCACAAGGACTAGAGCGTAAATCTGAAGCTGTCATTAGCCCTAGACCTCAAAGAATAAATGAACAGAGAGTTTGCTGGAATGAAGAAGGATTAAGAGCTGCATAGATTCAATACTATTTTTTATCCAACTACCAATAACATTCTTCACAGAATTAGCCCATCAATGACAGATTGTAAAAAGAAAATATGGTTCATATATACTATATGGAATACTATATAACCACGAAAAAGAATAAGATCATCTCTTTGTGGGATCATGGATGGAGCTGGAGGCTATTATCTTTGGCAAAGTAACGCAGGAACAGAAAATCAAATATTGCGTGTTCTCACTTGTAAGTGGGAGCTGAATGATGAGAACTCATGGACACAAAGAGGTGAACAGCAGACACTTAGGTTGGAGGGTGAAAGGAGGGAGAGAATTAGAAAAAAAAATAACTATTGGATTCTAGACTTAGTTCTTGGGTGACAAAATAATCCATACAACAAACCCCTATGACACGAGTTTACCTACATAACAAACCTGTACATTTACCCTGAGCACATGAGCATTTACTGAGATGGTGCCATTTTGTTTAATCCATTTTCCTGGAAATCATGTTGCTGAATCCCATTCCTGATCCCTACTTTTTTGCTTAAATACTGTTTTACAAAAGTGATCCCCTCACTGTTCTCTATGCACATATCTGGTGCGAAACTTAAGAAAGGGGTGAAGTTGCTCTATAAAGGATATTAGTCCTGGTGTTCATGTTTGTGCATGTGGTAACTTACATATAAAGAAAAGGCACCTCTCTTAGCTTTATTCTGAGGGCCTCTTTATTCGTTCTGTCTAGAGTCTATGCTCCTCACAAATAGCCCAGCATCACTGGGGCATCCATATTAATCAGGTATGATAGAATAACTGCTCAAATAAGGTTTTAGGGCAGGCAACTTTGTACCTGGGATCTGTTCATCTGTTTACATGGATTGGAATCTGAAATACTTCACCAAGTCTCAATGTCAGTTCCATTCCTTACCCTATTATATATGATTTAATTCATGCATTGAATTAAATGGTCATGTTATATAATGACCATAAATCTGGCAGTGATCGCTGTCTAGATCAGGGGAATCCATACAGACTCCGCTCCTCCTGCTCAAGCTCTGAGTGCTACCTCATACAAGAGTGTGTGCCCACACTGTGGACTTGACCCATGCTTTTACTGAGAGGACTCATGCAGCCACACCCTTATTATACTCCCTCCTCCAATTCTTCCAATACGCTTTTCCCTTTTCCGTCTTCGCTTAGTCCCCTTCATCAATCATGTATCTATGTTAAGCATATGTGTATTATTCTCTGTCCTTGATTGGTACTCAGCTTCACCTCATTTTTCATGTTCATAAACCACATTAAAATTTATTTTTTTGGTTGCTTTCTCTTAAAAGAGTACCCAACAAAGATATGTTATTCAATAAACGTCAGCTTATATTATTATTTTACTTCTACCCATTCCAGACCCTGGAAAGAACTAGCATCTAGGATTTTCTCTGAAGTTAATTGTCAATGCTGTGCAGCCTAACTCAAGTATCTCCTCTCTCACCCAAACATAAATGTTTTGGGGATGCAGGGAAACAGAGAGAAGTGGACCTAAAGCTTATCTTAAAACCTCCAATTATTTTAGACTCATATGGAACTATTTACTAGGATGTGGAGATACCATATGTATTAGTTCATTCTCACGCTGCTATAAAGAACCGCCCAAGACTGGGTAATTTATAAAGGAAAGTTTAACTGACTCACAGTCTCACAGGGCTGGAAAGGCCTCAGGGGACTCACAATTACAGCAGAAGAGGAAGCAAACACCTCCTTCTTCACATGGTGACAGGAAGGAGAAGTGCTAAGCAAAGAGGGGAAAGCCCTTTATAAAACCACTAGATCTCATGAGAACTCACTCACGATCACAAGAACAGCATGGGAGTAACTGTCTCCATGATTCAGTTACCTCCCACTGGGTACATCTCAGGACACTCGGGGTTTGGGAGAACTACAATTCAACATGAGATTTGGGTAGGGACACGGACAAACCATATCAACATGTAAATTCCTACCATAGCTTCTTTGGTCTTGTTGTGCTCATATATGCCTTCCAGCTTGATTTTCTGTTAATAAAACAGAAACTCCCACTTCTCAAACTCTTCCCTATCCACTCTACAACCTAATATTGTTTTTCATTCAACTTCTAAAAATGCTCAACTTATGTTGTCCTTTGTATGATTACCATTTCTGTGTATGCTTTTGTCTCCAACTTTAGCTCCCTTGAGGATCCCATCTATCTAATGGGATAAATGTACCAAAGCATGCTCGCGTGTGCACACACACACAAACACATACTCATGTTTGCACATCCATGAAATTAAAATTTTCCCTTGAGTCCAGAATAACTAGTCATAATATAAAACCTTATAGTACATTAAATCAGAATGAATAAACAAAGCCCAAACTTACAACTGTATCATAATAAAACCTTGCATGTTCAACACAATTTATCCCAGCATAGGGACTGTTCAATTAGACTTTCTGATGGTAAAATTTATTCTAAATAAAACCTCACCTGCATGCTGTGCCTTTACTACATAAGAATTGGAGAAAACTCTGCAGATCCTGCACCTGTTGAGTTATACAGAAAACCTACAGGAAACCAAGAGTGCAAACGTTTGCGATTAAATACAAAAGAATAGAATGAAACCTTAGGTGGCTATGGTTTCTGCTGTTATTTTAGCTCTCCATGCCTTGTACATCACATATCATTAGCAGGCAAAAATCACATAATAACAAATTACTAGCCTTATGCTCAAAGTTCTTAGACAATGTGTATTAGGGGAACATCTATGGCTATTCTGAGCATACAAAATGATTAAGCCAAACAGAAAGGTTATCACGTTGCGTTTACGAATTTTGATAACTAGTGACTGTGTAGTACGCATGTCTGTGACTCTGGAGAGCAGATTTAGGTTCAGCCTTGTGGCTGCTCCTGCAGGTGCTAATCAGGAGAGCTGCTGTGACTAAAACTGAAGTGGAAGTTGCAGCTGCCTGGAAGATGATTGTCATTAAAGCTGCCTGCCAGTGGCAATGCAGAATCCAGACTTGATTTTAGAAACAAAACGTGACACTTGAAAGTACTTGGACACAGTGTTTATAATTTTCTAATGGTGGCATTGTGTCTTTTCATCATGAATGGAAGTAAAATCTTTAAACAATTATTGATATAAAAGTTACCCTATAACAAACCGACTAAATGTGAACATTTCCAAATTTTCTTCAAATTTATTTATAATATGTATATTGGCTTTGCCATTAAATATAGATGTGTTTAGCAATTAAAATTAATTAAAGCTGCTGAAACCCTGTCTTTACTAAAAATACAAAAATTAGCAGAGCTTGGTGGTGTGCGCCTATAGTCCCAGCTTCTTGGGAGGCTGAGGCAAGAGAATTGCTTGAACCCAGGAGATGGAGGCTGCAGTGAGCCAAGATCATCACACCACTGCACTCCAGCCTGGGCGGCAGAGTGAGACTCTGTCTCAAAAATAAAAAATAAAGACAAATAAACAAAAATTAAAACTCTGGACAAAGACTAGAGGATAATTCTGAATTGTATAATGAAAGTGGGAATTACTTTTATTATTTTGCTTTATTACAATATGGTCATATTCCTTTATCACAATGAAATTAATGTAAATGATATAAAATTTGGCTCATTTAAGGACAAAGGTTAATCTTGAGTTAACATTGTGTGCATGTGTGTATACACACTCAATACTCTGCATTTATCCTTTGTTTAGAAAAAATAGACCCCAATTTATGTAATTCTTTCTAGTATGACAACATATTTAGGGGAAAAATGACTTTCAGGAAACCTCTAATACCTATAAACCAGAATGTTTATGACTGTTAATGGATTTATTAAATAGTGTTATCTTAACTATGTTATTATTAGTCTGTTGATTCTAGATGATAAACTATAAAATAATCTCTATGTAAGAACTTAAGTTTTATTAAGACAAATTTGGTGCTTAGAAAGTAGGTCGATAATGTGAAGACGTGTAGTAGTATTTTCCAAGGGAAATAAAGTGAAGATGAGTCACTTAAGTGTTGTATTACAGTTTTGGTATTTGGTCTCAGACTAAAAGAAAAATCCCCTCCTCTCCATTGCTATGTATCAACAAATATATTATTTCTTTAGTCACATGCATACCCTATTTTATTTTTTAAATAAGTGAATACACACTGAGAAATAATTAAGACATGTCTTAGTCCAAAACTATTTCATGCCATCTTGCCTACAAGCACTTTCTTACTTTGTTGGATATTCTTTCTATGCCTTTCGGGCTCTCCGATAGGACTTCACAATTGTGCCACATCTTTGCCATATACTATGTACTTAATAAATATTAGTTTACTAAATGAATGATTCTAGTTTCTACTACTACAACTGAAAGGAATTCAACCTGTAATCCTTATCTGTCTGTGCTCCAGATAGCAGAAAGTTTGAATATTTGAAAGATTTTGAAGTAGCAGAAATTAAATATCTGAAAATTTATGATTGCTAACTAAAAAGAAACAAAGATTGTTGTTAAGAGTACACATGTATCATAGTACTTTTAAAGATAATTGTAATAAAATGCCTCCTGTTTTAGTCATTAGGATCTAAAGTTGTCATGTTTTTGACCATCCAAAAGAAAAAATGAAATTAATCCACAAAATCCATGAAAGGAAAAACCAAGGAAATAGGAAGAGGTTTGTAGAAACCTCTCATATTGCCACAAAATAGTGCCAAGTAAGGGCATTACTGTCTTAGACCATATGAATACTTTTACATATTTTTCAACAAGGAAATGCACTGGTACCTATAATAAATTACTCTCCAGGTAATATTAAGTCCTAGAGAAGGCATAAGTTTTGTAAAAAAGAAAGAAAGAATGTTACTGCTTGAGAATATGAGGCTGCCAAAAAGCTATAGAACTTGCCTCTTTCTATGGATGAGTTTGTCACCTCTGCTTTCAGGTGCCAAATGATAAATTCTGAATGTTTTTGTATAATTTCAATGTATGTGTATAATAAGTGAATGTAAACACAGGGGTTGCTCAATTCAATCACTGTTTAAGTTCCTGTAGAATACTAGTCATTATATCAATTCTTCTACTTCAATCCGAGAATAATTCCTTTAGCTTAATGCTTAGTGCACGTCAACTGCCCCCTAATTAGTAGTTTATCTCCCAGTTCCAGGAACCCATAGCTGTCAAAAGCAGGGTTTCCTAATGCAGTATCCAGAATGCCCTTGTCAACAGCACATTTGCTTCAGTTTTTGTTACTCTTTCTCCCCTTCATATGGGTTCAATCCAAGTCTATTATTATATAATCTGAAACATAATTATAAACTGAAGTTTTTGTAGTTTAAAAGTCATTATCCTCTCAGCTGAGACTAAGGGAGTGAGTAATGTGAGAATGTAAGATACTATAACGGGGTCAGTTCATGCATCATCTCTTAAAATATACCTGATATAGCTGCATTTTCTATACATGCCAAAGACTTGCTCTTTATGAAAATCCACTTACAAATTGTTTCCTTAAACTCTATATGAGTTTCTGTTTGCATCTCTTCTTATATAAATTTATATAAGAAAGTAAGTAGACTTTTCACATGCATGCTCAAATTACTTTTGGATATATATAAAAAAATCATTTCCTAACCTGAATGAATATGAGTGTCAGTTTTGTGGATATTTTAATTAGGAATCATTTACTGGGAATAGTTATAACAGCAGTCCATGAAATTTATAGATATAGATGCCCAAATTCCACCACCCTTGTAAATTCCTATGTAGTCTTGAGAAGCATCAGAACGTCTGTATAGCTTTTAATACTCCACAGGTGAGTATTTAAATTTCAAAATCTATTAGATTTAAAAATATTGCTTTAAGTGAGATCTCCTATGTGCACATTAATACATCCAAGTCTTCTTAGAACATATGGTTTAAAGAAACAGCAGTCAAAATAAACTGAAAATTCAAATTTTATTGTCTATGTCCTGACCTGTTATTTAAAAGAAAGTAAATCTCTCCCACACCTTTCTCCAAAAACACCTTGGTAGAAGTTTATTTGACTTATCTGGCAGCTCACTGAAAAGCTTTATTCTCAGGGCCTGTATATATTTGATCTAACAGAGGGGTTCCTCTGCATGAATAGACCTATCCTCAAGATATTTGTCAAGAACAAATAGTGGCACTTGTTTGTCATCATAGCTGCTTGGGTAGCATTACCAATTGGAGATAGTAAGAGGCTGATCAAAAAATGTAAAGGAAAATAACGTGGAATAACATGTCCACAGGGGGTTTTCAAAGCTCCACCAAATTCCTGGTGCTATGGTTTGGCTCCGTGTTCCCACCTAAATCTCATGTCAAACTGTAATCCCCACATGTCAGGAGACAGACCTGGTGGGAGGTGACTGGATCATGGGGACAGATTTTCCCCATATTCTTCTCATGATCATGAGTGAATTCTCATGAGATCGGATGGTTTAAAAGTGTGGCATTTCCCCACCACCACTTTCTCTATCTCCTGCCACCATGCGAAATACTCCCTGCTTCCCCTTTGCCTTCCACCATGATTGTATGTTTCCTGACTGTATGTTCCCCAGCTGTAAGGAGCTGCAAGTCAATTACATTTCTTTTCTTTATAAATTACTCAGTCTCAGGTAGTTCTTTACAGCAGTGTGAAAATGGACTAATACACCTGGGAATCTAAAAGCCACATACTTGTTCAAGGCCGTGCACATACTAATGAAAGATGTGAGAAGGTGCTTATCCCTGCTACTTAGTTGACCTCAAGGGTCTGCACAAGCAAAAAGTGTACACTAAGTCAGAGTTGTCAACTGCCTTCCACAGCATTGAAGATGTGTTTCCAATATAAACACATCACTCCTAAGCAATATCTGGCAAATACATTAGTTCAAGGTATTGAAGGAAATCTCCTGTTCAATCATTAGCTGACCACTAACTGAAGCAAGCAGAGACTTGGCTAATAAATGTGACAAAAAATTCATAATCTACAGAATTTGTCCAGAAAAGTAACTAAACAAGCAAACAGTAACAATAACAATCTCCAAGGTAAGAAGGGAGGTGATGTGATTTTCAGAGTTGAAACATCATATTACTTAAAATGTCCATCTAAAAAAAACTATGAGATATGCAAAAGAACAAGATAATATGAGCCACAGACAGGAATAAAAGCAGCCAATAGATGCCACTTCCAAGAAAGCCTAGATGTTGACCTTAGTGAACACTTTAAATTAATCATTTAAAATATATTCATGGAACCAAAGGAAACCGTGTTTAAAGAACAAAAGGAAAATATGAGATAAGTTTCTTACCAAATAGAGATAGAAATAAAGAGATAAAATTTTAAAATGACTAAATAAAATTCTGCAGTTGAAAGTACAATACCTGGGATTTAAAATTCATTAGAGAGGATCAATGGCATATTTTAGCAAGCAGAAGAAAGAATTCACAATTTCAAAAATAGCTTAATTGAGATTATCCATTTTAAGGAAAAGAAAAAATGGTATGAAGAAAGATAAACAGAGCTTTAGATATCTGTTCGACAACATAAATTACATTAATGTATAATGGGAGATGTTAAAGGAAAGGAGAATGAATAAATATTTGAATACATAACAGCTAAAATCTCCTGAAATTTAATTAATCTGTACATCTAAGAAGATTAAAGAACTCCGAACTGCATAAATTTGGATATCCACATGTAAATATATCATAATCAAAGCTTTGAAAGGCGAGTACAAAGAGACCCTTGAAAGTAGCTTAAAAAATTATTCACATATATACTCAATAATATTGACACCAGAAGCCACAGAGACCAGAAGTCAGTAGAAGGACATATTCAAAATGCTGAAAGAAGAGATTGTCAGCCCAAACATTCTATCTTCTGCAAAACTATTCTTCAAAAATCAAGGACAAATTAAGACATTCCAAAATAAAAAGAGAATGTGTCACTAGCAGATGAGCCCCAGGAGGAAGTTTTTACGCTTGAGAAAACTAAATATTAACTTGAATCCAAAAAATAAAAAATAAAAAGAAATTACACTGGTAAATCTAACTATATAGGTAAATAGACAGTATAAAAGTAGTTTTTATTAGCAATTGTTTTATTTTACTGTCTGATTTAAAGCACGATTGTGTAAAGTAATATTTTAAAAATATTGTTGATGGGCTCATAATGCATAGACATATAATTTGCATGAGAATAATTATACAAAGGAGGAGAAATAGAGCTGTATTGTAACAACTTTTTAAATATGTCATCCAAATTAATTCAGTAGTAATCTGATCTAGATTTTCAACTAATATGTAAATTGTAACTACCAGGATAATTACTAAGAAACTGACACAAAATCATGTCCTACGAGAAACACCTAAAGCATTAAGATACAAAATATAAACATCAGGCAGTTTTAACAATTAGATCAGCAATAATTGATTTAAAAATCAACCATAGTAACAACACCGAAATAATCACTTTACTACGTTGGTGTTTACCTTTAGATATGGTTTGGCTCTGTGTCCCCACCCAAAATCTCATCTCAAATTGTAAATGTCATGTGTTGAGGGAGGGACAAGGTGGGGGGTGACTGGATTACGAGGGCGGTTCCCCCGACGCTGTTCTCATGATAGTAAGTGTTTGACAGTTCCTTCTTCACACTCTCTCTCTTGTCTCCGCCATGTAAGATGGCCTGCTTCCCCTTCTGCGGTGATTGTAAGTTTCCAGCCGCGCGGAACTTTAGTTCAATTAAACCTCTTATCTTGATAAATTACCCAGTCTCCGGTATTTCTTTATAGTAGTGTGAAAATGGACTAATAAAACTTTTTAGTCTTTTTTTTTTTAATGTTCACATGTACTTGTGCACACTTATTTATTTTAATTTAACATTTTTGGCCTCAGGTTGGTATTTGAAGTATCAGGTGGAAAATTTTTAGACATGTTTTCTGCATAAAGTGAATTCTGTACTTACACACATGGAAACTGGTATTTTATGTTGCATGTAACTAAAGATGTATATTGGATTCATGGAATGTGCTCATGTATGTTAACATGTAAAATATTTTAAAATAATTGCTTATGATTTCATAATCAAGCAGTGAAAGTTAAAATTAAATTGCATCTATGTTTGCATATTTTTTTGATTTAAAGAGCTACCAGTAGTATATATGACATTACTTGTCATTTCCCTAAATAACTGAGTTTTATCATCTAAAACAGTTTAAAGAAATTTTAACCGCAAAGTCCTTAAAAGCATATTAATAAGCAGATGTTGAAAAAATTAAATTAAAATTAAAAAATTTAAAATAAAATGTTCCATTGAAATGCTTTTGGTTTGTGGGCACATGCAAATTTATTTGGAGAAGTTATTCTCTCAGCATTCCCTTCACATGAGGATTTATGTGATGTTTGTTTTCACTAAGAAGGAGAAAATGAAAAGCGATTTCAGAACCTGATTTGATTGCTTTGAAAACAAACAAAGAAAGTGCTATTTTTTTTTTTCTGGTGGCTTTGGGATAATTGCTCTTCCCTTCAAATCTCTCTCTCTTTCTCTCTGTATGTACGTGTGTGTTTTTTCCTCTTTCTATTTTCAAGGTAGGTTTAGTAGGTTATGGGAAAAAAATTTGTTTAATTTACTTCTTCCTTTTGAGAGATATTTTCTTCTCTATATTTTCTTATCTTACCCTCTGAAGTCTCATTTTAGGCTTTTCATGTTGAGGAGTTAATAATGCACATGCTGGATATTTTTCTGATATTTTTCAACTTTTAAGTGGTCTTATCTAATAATCTGATTCCAGAAATGATATATCCTCATTGCAATTCTGCCTCTAAGAAAATTATATTATATCCAGAGAGCCATGCCACACAGTTACCTATTCATTTTGAATCCCATTACCTATAAAATAGTGAAGGGGGAAAGCCCTTGTCAAATGAAAGCACTTTGGATTAAATTTTTTAAAAAGTTAAGGAATTTACATAATTCATTTTAAGGATTTAGAAATATACATACTCATGCCCTCAATAATTGCTAACTTTAACATCTATGCTTATTCTTGAAATATATGTGTGTGTATATATATATATGTGTGTATATATATATATATATTGCAATCTGCACACTACAGATGCAGTAATTCAGAGAAATTAAACTACTTTCCCAATGTCATACCACTGAGATGTGGCAAACACTGGAAGTAAAATATCGGATCTAATTTCAAAGCCTATTATCCTAACCACTATTCCGTCTTGAGGATCTTCGGCTTTTACAATTGTCATCAATTCTCTGTCTTTCACACACACAAGACATTGATTTACCACTCAACAACTCTAATCACACAATCGATAATAGAATATAATAAAATTTCCATTACTTTCATTTATAGCGTTCAAGTCTTACAAAACTCACACATTCGGTTATGCTTTAAAGTTTTTGCAGTTGTACGAAAGCTACATTAAATACATATTAGACCTATGCCTTACAGAATAGCTTAAGATTTGTAAGAAATAATTTTTTTTGAAAAGAATACTAATTAACTCCAGGTAGTTTTAATGCCTGTAAGGTATAAAACAAAGTACAACCATAGTAAAGCTAATACTTTGTAGTCGTGATTTTTATTCCACCTCTTTTAAGTTAGAGATCAAGTTATGTGCTGAATGAAATTTTAAAGATCATCTAGTCTATGTTACTGATAAGGAAACTATAGCTCAGAGGTATTATGTGACCTCTCCAAAGACACAGAGCCAGTTGGCAGCAGAGTTGGAATAACCTCAACATCTCCGATTGCCAGATCAGTTTCTCTTCACTATTTATATGCACATTATACAGCTTCTCTGCATGGTTTATATGAATTACCTTACTAATAATATTTTAAATAATAACTTTTAGTAAAAACAGGCACAATCCAAGTCTCTAAATACATATAACATTTTATTAAAGGGTCAGATAATCAAGGGTCATTATTATAAGGCTGACTTAGTACATAGTTAATGGAAAGGCTATATTAGTCTATAGTCTCTCTTTCTCCCTCTCTCTATATATAGTTAGATATATCATATACATATAAGTTATATATATACACACATATATACACACACACAAAAGAGAAAGAGAAAGAGAAAGAGAAAGAGAAAGAGAAAGAGTGTTTATGTGATGATCCTGCAAGTAAGTTTGCATCACTCATTTAGTTGTAATCCTAAAATCAGTACATACATTTCATGGTATATATACAGATGTTTTATTACTAAAATTATTTTTGGTGGCTTTCTTTACATTAATCTGTAATAAAGTTTTAAAGTCATGGTCAACAATGGGAAAACATTTACTTTCAAATGGAGTTTGATAAATGTAATTTTAGAAAACTGTGAGGTGATGAATGTGTTCATTAACTTGATTGTGGTGATTATTTCACAATGTATATATAAATCACAATGTATATATAAATCATCACATTGTACATCATGTATATATGCAGTTTTATAAATTCTACTACAAGAAAATTGGTGAAAGGAGCACATACATGCTCAGACACATTACACTTTGTTTTGCTTGGCCATAAATTGGGTGTATAAAAATTTGCTACCATCCTAATATGTAATTACCCTTCTATGTTAGATTCCTAGTAGATACTCAGGTATTTCAGAGAAAATATCAAGAAAAAACACTGACCCTGCCTTGCAAACACCTATCATCAGATATTTGTTCCCTATGTGTTCAAGGTTAGAACACTTTAAAATGTAAATAAATTATACATAAAGGTAGACATGATGATTAGCCACTTACTATAAGGGACCAAGAACTAATATTTCTATAACATTTCATAACAAGTTATTCCTATACACATTTTCTTCAAGAAATTTAAGTTATGTAGGCAGATGTCATTTATTTTCCCCATATTTTTGAATAAATGTAAAAGAATTGTCATTCATAAAGCATCATGATTACTGGTGATTAACTGGATAAATTAAAAATAACTTATGTATGTCAATTTTTTAAACTAAAGAACAGGGACACAATGTTCACTTTTCCTATTTCCAAGGGTTTCTACAAATACCAAGATAAGGCAGAAGAAAAGCAATTGCATACTGTAAAGAATTTTTCTTCCTTGTCTTCTTTCCTATAAATACAGCATGAGGTAATTACTAAAGTTCTTTCTGTAAAAAAAAAATTGTATTGCATAAGTGTATGATATTATCGACTGCTTATGTGTAGGTTTTCAACCTGGTTTAGAATTTTCTCTAGGTTATAATTTATGTGGTGTTAATATTTTTGTTTCTCTCAACATTCATCCAGTAGGATTTTTTTTAAAAAGTCTAGTTTTGTTTTCCAACTTGGATTTACTCAAGTTTAAGTTTGACATACTTTATTCTTCTTCTTGCTTATCTTTAAGAGGAATCAAGAGAATTGTTGGATCTATCAGTGTTTTCAGGGGAGACATAACTAAATAACAACAGAACATTTATTTTATACACACACATGCACACACACACACACATTTTATGCTGGTCAGATAAACAATATCTCTTCTGTAAAGCCTAGGAAGTCTTAGCCCAAAAATAGAATGTTAAACAATATATACTGATGTTAAAGGAATAATGGATACTTCGCTTTATACATATTCCTAGTAAACCAAGACTTTATAGTTGTAGTAATTGAAGCACTTTTAAAAGCACAATTTCATTAGACTATAATCCAGCTAAAATATCATTTACAAAGGTTTGGGTCATCCTTTTTATTACAAATGGTTTTAATCAAAAGAAAATGCTTACAGGAATGGAACTGACCAGTATTTTTTATAATGCAACAGCTCCCCCATCTTACAGACAAAAGAATATAAACTAGAATTCTTTTTTGATATATAATATTAGCAAGGTCTAGATCATGTAGAGTTAATTAAATTTTATTTTCTTAAGTTCTGTTGGACTTGATATATTTTCTCTTGTAAAAGACAAATCTTATCATGGATATATATATTCCAGAAGTATCTATTGTATCTACATAATCTTCTGAGAAGGTAAGAATTCATACAGAACACTGAAAATGATAGCTCAGTCACTAAGATATTTAAAATTCATGTTGTAAGGATGAATAAATACAGCATCCTGGATATTCTAAGGTTTTTTTTTTAGCATGTTCTGGGAAAATACTTTTCCATTTATCTCTTTGTATGCTTTAAAGTGATGTGTTTCTATTTGCAGTCTTTTTAAACATTTTCTCATATTTTGGTCATTTAATAAAGTATTTAGAGATTTCTCTTCAAAATTAGTTTGACTCGATATTTGAACAAATATTTGTTCCCCATTTTTCATCTTGCAAAAAGCTAAAGAAAATGCTTAAGCAATTTACCTCAGATCACTTTTATAATGATTACATAAACAATCCAATTTAAAACCCTAAAAGTTATTTACTCAAGACAACTCAGGTGAAAGGATTATTTTTTGATACTAGAAACTGTAGCTGCATATTTATAAATGAATATTCCTGAGATGATTTTTCCATAATATACATATTAAAATTGCTTACTCTTAAAAGTTCCATTGGGCC
>NW_016809536.1:2157713-2161215 GCF_001698545.2 Rhinopithecus bieti | reverse complement strand
AAAAAAAAAAAAAAAAAAAAAAAATCCTCCTAAAATTAACATGGAACAAAAAAATAAGCGTGAATAGCCAAAGCAATACTAAGCAAAAAGAACAAATTTAGAGGCATCACATTCACCAAGTATGCTGTGAGACCATAGCAGCCAAAAGAGCAGGGTACTGGTATAAAAATAGGAATGTAAACCAATGGAACATAATAGAGAACCCAGAGATAAAGCCAAATACTTACAACCAACTGATCTTTGACAAAGCATACAAAAACATAAGATGTGCTTTATAATTCAAAAAAAATGAAAATTGTTTAATATTTAAGTGAAAGTAATATAAATTTGGAACATCTGTTTTTCATCAGTTGGTCCTTTTGGTATTTATTGTAGGTAAGTTGTAGCCTTAAAAATAGTGGTTCTCAGCCAGGCGCTGTGGCTCACGCCTGTAATCCCAGCACTTTGGGAGGCCAAGGCGGGTGGATCATAAGGTCAGGAGTTCGAGACCAGTCTGACCAACATGGCGAAATCCTGTCCTTACTAAAAATACAAAAAATTACCCAGGCATAGTGGTGCGTGCCTGTAATCCCAGCTACTCAGGAGGCTGAGGCAGGAGAATCGCTTGAACCTAAGAGGCGGAGATTGCAGTGAGCAGAGATCGTGCCACTGCACTCCAGCCTGGGCGACAGAGTCAGACTCCGTCTCAAAATAAATAAATAAATAAAAGAATAGTGGTTCTCAAAATATAAGAAGCAGAGAATCACCTGGAAGGCTTGTTAAAACAGATTCCTGAGTTTCTAGTCCAGTAGATCTTGGGTAGACCTGAGAATTTGCACTTCTAAAATATGGCATTCTAAGGACCACACGTTGTGAAGTGCTGCTCTAAAATTGCAAGAGTTCTAAGTATTGACTTTATTAACGGTAACCACCCCAACACTGACAGATCACCCAAATCTTTGACACATGAATGCTAGTTAATAAACCTCAGTACCTTTAGGAAGTATAATTTAAATCTTATTGAGGTTATTATCCTCAACTAGTTGACCCACATAATGGAAAACACAAAGAGCTCAGATTATATTAAAATAATTTGAATATTTTATGATATTCAGCAAGTCAAACAACAATTCTGAAGTTGCTATTTCCTATGTTATAAAATAATACTCCTATAATGTTAATATTTATCCATAAAGTATTTGTCCTTGGAATTAAAGTGTTTGTTTGTACTGTTAGAGGAAAACCTACACCTATCCAAAGTCTAGCAAAATTGTGGTAATTGGTGAGGGGAAACCACAGCGTGCTTGAACTGTTTTGTTTCATTTTATTAATTTTAAATTGAATTTTATTGTGTTTTATCATTTATTTAGTTTTTTAAAACAGCTGTCAATCCCTAATTTGTTTACAGATTTTCTTACATAGCTTTTATAGTAATACATCTATCACAGGACCTTTGTGTCTCAAAAGTAAGACATTTAAATAATTTTACTACATTCCACAGTCCTAAATTTAATCTAAAGTATCAGTAAGAAAAGTCATACAAAATAAACAGAAGTATTTATGAAAGAGTTAGGACAAGACAATGTGTACCAGCTTCTGTTATTCTTCTAGAAAGAAGTGTTCCTCCTTCTGCTTGGAGTTAATCTCTACTAGATAGGATACCCTACAAACTCCTTAGGTATCTTGCTTCAGCAATTTATTTACTCTTGTCTTACTCCCTTTGTGTTGCCATAACAAAATACCATAAACTGAGTGGCTTATAAACAACATACTACTATTGATTTCTCACTGTTCTTGAGGCTGGGAAGCCCAAGATCAAGGTCCCAGCAGATGCAATGTTTGGTGAAGGTTGTTTTTTCCATAGATAGAGACCTCACTGTGTTCTCACATGATAGAAGGGACAAAGAAATGTTTTCATATTTGAGGCCTCTTTCATAAGGGCACAAATCCCATTCATGAGGACTCTGCCCTCATGACCTAATCACCTCCCGAAAGCCTTAGCTTTTAATACCATGTACTATGAATTGGATGTGATTTGTCTGCACGAAAATTAATGCTGAAATTTAATTGCCAAAGAAACAATATTGGAAGGTGGGACTTAATGGGAGTTGTTTGGGTCAGGGCAGTGGATCCCTCATGAATAGATTAATACCATCACAAGGGAGTCATATTTTATTCTTGAGAAATTAGATTAGTTACTTTGAGAGCAGGTTGTTATAAATCAAGGTTGCTCTTCATGTTTAGTCTGTTTACACACATCCAGTAACCTTTCTACTTTTGCACCTTGTCTTGAAGCTGCACATTGCCCTTACAGAAGCCAGGCAGATCCCAGCACCATGCTCTTGAACTTTCCAGTCACCAGTGTCATGAGCTAAACAAATCTCTTTTCTTCATAAATTACCCAGTCTTAGGTATTCTGTTATAGCAACAGTAAACAATCTAAGACACCATCAATTTGGGGTTAGAATATTAACATACAAATTTTAGGGGAATAGTAATAGTAATTCCTTTTAGGGCATAATAATTCTCTTTTCTGTATTTTATCCTTTATTTCTTGGTAAGACGTGACTTGGAAAATCCTTTAGCCCCATCCATCTGCACTTAAGTCTTCTCATTTGGATGAATGATCTATAATCTTGTCTTTGATTTCTTATCGATCATTTTTTTCCCTCAATAAGGAGGGTCTGGCTTCTGTTCCCATCAATCCACTGAAAGTGTTTTGTTAACATCATCAGTGATGCTCTATAAATCCTCTCACTTTACTCTTTATGTGACAACTGTCTATCAAATTTTGGTACCATTTGCCATTTCCTGAAATTCTTTATATCCTTGCTTTTCTTGATACATTATCAGCTCTCAATTGAAATATATTGCTTTTCAACTTATTTTCATCATTTTTAAAATAAATTCCTTGGCTATGTTATACCTCTGGGGTCCATCTTTAGTCAGATGTTTAATTCACCAACTCTCATTTAGTTCCATGATTTTAAAAATCATTTATAAGTTACTAATGTTCCAGTTGTATCTCCATCCTGGATTGCTCCCCTGTACTCAATTTTTATATCCAAATGCCTCCTGACAATTTTTGTTTTTAGGTAAATGCATCCAAAAAAGGAATTAGCTCTTCTTACCCAAATTCGCTTTCTTTCCACATCTGCATATTGGTGTACCAAAGACCATAAAATGTTATTTCTAGGATTTGAAGTTGGAACATAGACAAAATGTGGTATTAGCAGTTGGCAGTGAATTAGGAAAGTTATGTAAGATGATCATATATGAATTATGAATCATGTTCTCTGATGATCAAGCAAGATAAAAGTTTATCTGAAGATAAAGGTTCACAAAAACCCAAACTAGAGAGAGCAGCAGAAATGAGAGACTGTGAAAAAAAAAAAAATGGAGATGTTTTGCCCGTTTCCTCAGATCACTTTAGTTCTTTTGTACAACCTTTTCTTGGATTACTGACTATAGTCTTATATAGTTCTAGTAAACTCTCCTTAAGATACTGGGGGTAAACCCTATC
>NW_016809536.1:2151336-2157462 GCF_001698545.2 Rhinopithecus bieti | reverse complement strand
TTTTTTTTTTTTTTTTTTTTTATCCAAAATGTGTTTATTGAGATGGTTTCCCACTCATCTTGATTCAGAGTGCCTTTAGTGCTGCTTCCTCCTAAAGGAACATCCTTCTGTAAGCCTTGCTTTTCCTCCTGTAGGCTGGCAGAGAACAGTGGAGCAGCCAACACACAAAACTACCGTTTGTGCATGGCTAAAGACCGTGGTGATTTTATAGCATCCTGGGCATTTCAAATCCATGAAGTAGGAATTGGGGCTCTGCACCAGGCATTTCTTCTTGTGTTTCCTCTTCTCCTCTTCTGGGGAGGGATGAAGGAGATCCTTTGCCAGAGGCATGTTCTCGTGTGGGTAGGTCGTCACCGCCGGAAAGCAGCCCTATCTCTTTAATAGTGATCTAATTGGACATTAAACCCCATAAATATTAACTTCTTATAAACTTTAAAATCCAATCTTTCCCCCACAATTCATAGTCATACCCTTTTATTTACTGCTTTAACTACTTTGATTTTCTTTAGGAAGTCTTTTTTTTTTTTTTTTTTTTTTTTTTTTTTTTGTTCATCCTTAGCCATACCTTCATCTTCCATACTGCTGAAGGATTATTCCTTCTAAAATAGAAACTATATTTATTATTCTGCATGAGACCATTTACTAGCTCCCTGCTGATTATCATATGAGGTAAAACTCCTTGGCAAAGTATGCAGATCACTCCATGTCTAGAACCAGGCCTCAGAATATTAAGAGCCATGTGTAAATAACATCCCACAGCCAACATCATGCTATAATAAATGGGCAAAAGCTTGAAACATTCCTCTTGAAAACTGGAACAAGACAAGGATGCCCTCTCTCACCACCCCTATTCAACATAGTATTGATGCAATACCACATTTTCTTTATCCAGTCTATCAGCTAAATGATAAGAACACATAGCCACACAGAAAGAAACAACACACAATATGGCCTTTTGGAGGGTGGAAAGTGGGAGGAGGATCAGTATCAGAGGAACAGGAAAAATAACCAATAAGTACTAGGCTTAATACTTGGGTGATGAAATAATCTGTACAACAAACTCCCATGACAAGTTTACCTATGTAACAAACCTGCACATGTCCCCTGAAATTAAAATAAATGATAAAAAATAAAATAAAACAAAACAGAATGAAAAAACAACATAGTATTGGAATTCCTGACAAGGACAATCAGGCAAGAGAAAGAAATAAAGGGCATCCAAATAGGAAGAGAGGAAATCAAACAGTCTATTTTTGCAGATGACATGATCCTATATCCACAAACCCCATAGCCTCAGTCCAATACTTCTCTGATAAACAATCTTGACAAAGTCTCGAGATACAAAATCGATATGCAAAAATCACTAGCATTCCTATAAACCAACAGTAAAGTTAAGAGTCAAATCAGGAGCATACTCCCACTCACAACTGCTACAAAAAGAATAAAATACCTAGGAATATAGCTAACTAGGGAGGTGAAAGACCTCTACAAGGAGAACTACAAAACCCTGCTCAGAGCAATCAGAGATGACACAAACAAATGGAAAAACATTTCATGCTATTGAGTAGGAAGAATCAATATCATTAAAATGGCCATACGGCACAAAGAAATTTATAGACTCAATGCTATTCCTATTAAACTACCACTGGGATTTTTCAAAGAACTAGAAAATATTATTTTAAAATTCATATGTAATCAAAAAAGAGCCTGAATAGCCAAGGCAGTTCTAAGCAAAAATAACAAGCTGGAGACACCATGCTATTCAACTTCAAAGTGTACTACAAGGCTACAGTAAACAAAATAGCATGGCACTTGTACAGAAGGACACATAGACCAATGGAACAGAATGGAGGCCTCAAAAATAAGAGTGCATGCTACAACTAGCTGATCTTCAACAAACCTGACAAAAACAAGCAATGAGGAAAGGATTTCCTATTAGATAAACAGTGCTGGGATAACTGGCTAGCCATATGCAGAAGATTGAAACTGAACTCCTTCCTTACACCATATACAAAAATTAGCTCAAGAGGGATTAAATATTTAACTGTAAAACCCAAAACTATAAAAACCCTGGAAGATAAGCTAAACAATACTATGCAGGACATAGGCATGTGCAAAGACTTTGTGATGAAGATGCCAACAGCAATTGCAACAGAAGTAAAAATTGATGAATGGGATCTTATTAAATTACAGAGCTTCTGCACAGCACAAAGAAACTATCAACAGAGTAAATAGACAACCTGTACAATGGGAGAAAATTTTTGCAAACTATGCATCTGACAAAGGTCTAATATTCATTATCTTTAAGGAATTTAAACAAATTTCCAAGAAAAAATAAGGAATCTTAGCAAAACATGGGCAACTGACATGAACAGACACTTTTCAAGAGAAGATATACATGTGGCCCACAATCATAGGATAAAAAGCTCAACATTATTCATCATTAGAGATAGGCAAATCAAAATCACAATGATACCATCTCACATCAGTCAGAATGGTTATTATTAAAGAATAAAAAAAAAAGAAAAAGATGCTGTTGATATTGTGGAAGAAAAGGAATGCTTACACACTACTGGTGGGAATGTAAATTAGTTCAACCATTGTGGAAGACAGTGCAGCAATTCCTCAAAGACCTAAAGACAGAAATATCATTTGATCTAGTAATCCCATTATTGGGTATATACCCAAAGGAATATAAATCATTCTATTATGAAGACACATGCATGTGTATGTTCACTGCAGCACTATTCACAATAACAAAGGCATGGAATCTAACTAAACGTCCACCAACAGTAGACTAGATGAAGAAAATGTGGTACATATACACTATGGAATGGTACACAGCCATAAAAAAATGAGATCATGTCTTTTGCAGGGACATGGATGGAGCTGGAGGCCATTATCCTTAGCAAACTAATGCAAGAACAGGAAACCAAATATTGCATGTTCTCATTTATAAGTGGGAGCTAAATGATGAGAACACACAAACACATAAAGGGGAATAACACACACCTGGGCCCATCAGAGAGAGGAGGGTAGGAGGAGGGAGAAATTCAGAAAAAATAACTAAAGGGTAGTAGGCTTAATGCCTGGGTGATGAAATAATCTGTAAAACAAACCCCCATGACATAAGTTTACCTATGTAACACACCTGCACATGTATCCCTGAACTTAAAATCAAAGTTAAAAAAACAAAAAACAAAACAAAAAACAAGCAAACAAACAAAAAACACAACAGGGTCTAACCTCACATTATCCTGTGTGCTTACTGCCTTGTACCTTTCTATTTGGTTCATGTCATCTTTGCTGCCTAAAATGCCCTTTTCTACCTCACTGTGTGGGTCATCCCTGCTTATACTTTCAGACCCAATTCAAGTGTCCACTTTTGCAAACGTTCCCTGATCTGCCACATAATTATTCCTTTTTTTTGTAATACACAAACACACTCACACCCTCACACTGACACACACGTACCCACTTATTCTACTCTATTTCATTTACTTATGTCTTTCTTTTCTTCATTCCAGAATATGAGGTCATCGTTGATGGAAAAGAACACTTCATTATTTATCAGCATTGATTTGCTTATTATGATCTGCCTATACTCAGAAAATTATAGGTTTAATTCAAGGCACAGCTAGGTTTCAGGATCCTAATGAATATCCACTGGCCTATGTTTTAATCCATAATCCAATTCGCCTCCTCTTCAAGAAAGAGTACAATTTAAAAATCATTATAATTCTTACTGCACCTGATTTAATTGTGAACTCATAAATTCTGTCTTGTTTAGATTAATGATTCTCTTCACAGCACTTCAAATTGTGACACATACTACTATGTTTACTTAGAGCTGCAATTTATCTTTTCCTACTCAAATTCCATAAATATTTTTAAAACAAACGTCTTTTCTCTAAATGTGGGTGAATCTCTGTTCATCACAACAAGGAATCTCATTAATATGCTTTGGAGAGCCAAGAGGAGTCGGTATAGTCTAGTTGATTTATTCCTTTCTCTACTTCTCTCCAAGCTTACAGTTTTTGGACATCAGTTTTGTTTTGTTTTATTAAACTTAAAAATAGTAGTTGAAATACCTGATCTAAAATCCTTTTCTAACTTTAAGTTTTATTCTTGGGAAATTCAAGCATTTCCAGATATGAATAAATGGAGTAATTTGTAAAGTAATTATTACTGACCTGTATGCATTCATATTAATGTTTAAAGGCATATATTACTTTTTGTATTAGCATAAACAAAAATGCAATTAATCATGTATTTATCTGACAGACCTGGAGCAGTTACTGGATGCTGTTAAGGTTTCCACTACAGATGCAAGAAAAGTATCCCACACTTTCTGTCTGTCTGACTGTGACAGCTAAGATTAAATTAGGTAGGACAGTAATTCTAGAAATACGGCTTGGAGCGAGATAATCTTCATGACACAGAAACAATCTTGTAAACAGCAAATATTTTGTTTTATTCCAATAAAGGAATCTAAAATTTGAATTAAAAATATATTTATAAACTACTTTTCATCTTCTCAGACTGTAAATATCAACAAAACATTTTCATTATAGTAACAAATATAAATCACAGGGGCTGTATGGGAAATTAAGAGTAAATGTGAATTGTGTCATTATAATTTTGACTAAATCAGAGATATAGTACAATTAAATGTCAGATTTGATAAAGTAGTTATTCAGTTGGAGTTAAGTTTAATAGATTGTGTACCAAGATTGTTTCCTCATTAGTTCATGCTTATGAAGCCTGAAACAGAATCAGAACAGGGAATAATCAGTTGCCTTTTTATCATGATTGTTAAATTTAAAAGACTTCTGATTGTCTTGGATTTCAGTTTCTTAAAGTCGGGTATTCTGTTTCACTTATTTCACAGTTATTAGCTTAGGACAAATAAAACAAAAACATATTTTAAAATAAATATGATCTACCCCTATTGAACAATATGTTCCATGTAAATTTTATGTATATAAACATATGGCTCTAGTTAATATTAAAATCAAAGAGGAGAAATTTAGGCAGGTGTTTGATATCACAAAACAAATGGTTAAAAAAAAAAAGCCTGGCACGTTATCTTATGCATTGTGACACTTAAGATATGAAATAATAAATACTAAATTTGAAAAGACAAAACATAAATTTAAGGATTCTTTGTACTGACTACATTTGAAAAAACTTATCACCTTATACAAATGTGATCTACATAGAATGTGAAACTCTGAATTTGCAGACTGGGTTATAGCTGAAACCACAGATACACTTCAGTACCTTGCGGATGATATTCACTCATTTTCTTTTCCAAAGTTTAACAACTTTGTTCAAATCTGGACTTTTGTTTATGGACTGCACTCATCAATGTTGCCTTTCAATCTGAGCTTTTACTTCTTAGTGTATACCATGGTGTAGATGCATTGCACTAAAGGTGAAAAACAAACAACAAAAAAAGGCGCGGTGACTCATGCCAGGAATCCCAGCACTCTGGGAGGCCGAGGAGGGCGGATCACGAGGTTAGGAGATGGAGACCATCCTGGCTAACACGGTGAACACCAGTCCCTACTAAAAATGCAAAAAGTTAACCAGGCGTGGTGGTAGGTGCCTGTAGTCCCAGCTACTCCGGAGGCTGAGGGAGGAGAATGGTGTGACCCCAGGAGGTGGAGCTTACAGTGAGCACAGATCACGCCACTGCACTCCAACCTGGGTGAAAAAAAGAAAAAAAGAAACTATCGCTAGGGGTGGAGCTCTGGGGAATGTTTTCTCTGTTCAAATGTTCTACCAAACAGATGTATTACAGAGGATGTGATTCCCTTTATTTTGCTTGATTTGCTGGACATTGTTCAAAGGTCATCCCCACGTGTCAGTGGACAGATAGGAAGGAGAGTGTGTGCACTGAGGGCGTGGCTGTGGGCCCTGCAGGGAAGGCACTGCAGGGAGGGGCTGGCACTTCTGTGGGCTCAGATGCTCAGGTGAGTTGCCCATTACCTAAGGTGCATTGCTAGGGCATTCAGCCAGGAAGGAACCACTCCGGACTTGCAACTTCACTTTCCCCCCTCCCTCTCTCCTGTTCCCACCCCCAACCCGGGCTCCTTCTTTTTTTTTTTTTTTTTTTTTTTT
>NW_016809536.1:2143952-2149844 GCF_001698545.2 Rhinopithecus bieti | reverse complement strand
TGGACTTTATGTATACATATATATATAGAGAGAGAGAGAGAGATAAACTAGTCTGAAAGCCAAAGACCAGCTGTATAAAATCCAAGGAAACTTCTTTGATTACTTTATTCTAAAACTAGCCCTTTTAAAGGGGAGATAATTTAAGGTACAAAACTTTTTTTTTTTTGAGACAAGAGTCTTGCTCTGTTGCCCAGGCCAGAGTGCAGTGGCCCGATCTCAGCTCACTGCAAGCTCCGCCTCCTGGGTTCATGCCATTCTCCTGCCTCAGCCTCCTGAGTAGCTGGGACTACAGGCGCCCGCCACCTCGCCTGGCTAATTTTGTATTTTAGTAGAGACGGGGTTTCATCGTGTTAGCCAGGATGGTCTCGATCTCCTGACCTCGTCATCCGCCTGCCTCGGCCTCCCAAAGTGCTGGGATTACAGGCGTGAGCCACTGCGCCCGGCCGGTACAAAACTTCTAAAAAGCATTTTGAGAACAAATGGCGTCTGAGGAGAACAAGTTGGATATTGAAAATTTTGCTTAAATTTCATGTTTGAATTAATATATAATTTGGTATATGTATTATATATAATGGATAATATATATTACATAATATATATAATATGAGGGAAAATAAAAACATCAGTAGAATATTTTAGTTGTCTTCTTAAGGATTTTATCTCAGGAAGTTTTTATGAGCAGATTTTCTTGATTAAAAAGTAGTTTATTTTGAGAAACTGGGTTATCGGTACTATACTTTAATGTGATATTAGACATTCACACACGATTTGAGATAGACTAATGACAGGGAATAGAAATGTTATCTATGGATTACCTACTTCTGCTGGGTAGTTTATATACAGGTAGTCATTAATAACTGTCAATCAACCCTAAATAGAAATATTCTCCCTTCTATGTGACATGTATTAAAACTTGAGGATTCAGGTGAGTTAAATGATTTATACAAGTAACACGGTGAATCTCAGAACCATGACTCAAATCCAGGTTTGTTTCATTCCAAAACTTTGTTTAGTAATACCCTGGGCTATATACCTGGTACTGCAGTAAAAGACTTCATACAGATGTTTCACAGACTACCTCCTAAGGCAGTTAGAATGAATGTGGGAGAAGTAAACCAGAAACTAAGTGCAATAGAGAAGCTATTATTGGAGTTAATAGGAGGTGGTTCCAGAGGTCTCACAAAAGAACACACTTGGGATTGATAACAAATTGTAGTTGGCAAAATAAAAGCAAGATCATAATGTAACAACTAATTTGTTGGTCTATTAACCTCTACTAGATGGTAAGGTCTATTATGAGGGACAGAGGCCATGAAAATTATGGTCAGTCTTCTTTCTCCAGTGCCTAGTGCAGGGCACTGGCTATAACAAGGCATTCAAAGAATTTACATGGAATGAACAAAACTGCAAGCAGAGAAATAAAGGACCTTTGTGGAGAAAGAAGTTTGATGCTAACCAGTCGCAGAAAGGATTCCCTTTCGTTACAGAAGTCACAGTCACTAAGAGCTGAGATATAAATCCAAAAGAACTTTAACACCAAGCTAGCCAAAAGACTGCAGTCAGTTATAGGACCAGGAAGATTATGGAAGCAAAACATCAGTAAAAAAAAAAAAAAAAAAAAAAAAAACAGTAACTCAGTCTTCTCTCTAAACAGGTCGTGATTTAAAGGGGAAAAGAAAAGAACCAGTGAAGAGATTAAAAGGCAAATTACTTAATCATGTTTTAGAAATTTGTTAAAAATGATTGCTCCAAAAGAAATTATCTGATTTCATGTAAATAAAACTTACCACACATCATTTATTTTAATAAAAAAGATCTTTAATAAAATAAATTAAAATTAATTCTTCCTTCTAAATCTATGGGGGCTTGTAAGAAAGTCCAACCATGTGGTTACAACCATGTGAGAGTGTCACATTACTGCCAACTTGTGGCCACCTGCCTGAAATTCAAGGACAGATTTTCAAGATGAATAATTAAGAAGCTGAATCTGCCTCAACCTTGAAGACAGATTCAGTTTTCTAATTTGGCACTGGAGGCCATTATCCGTAGCAAACCAATACAGGAACAGGAAACCGAATACCACATGTTCTCACTTATAAGTGGGAGCTAAATGATAAGAACACATGGACACATAGAGGGGAACGACATACACTGGAGCCTTTGGGAGAGTGGAAGGTGGGAGGAGGGAGAGGATCGGGAAAAATAACTAATGGGTACTAAGCTTAATGCCTGGGTTATGAAGTAATCTGTACAATGAACCCCCATGACACAAGTTTACCTATGTAACAAACATGCACATATATTCCTGAACTTAAAATAAAAGTTAAAAGCTGGGCATGGTGGCTCACGCCTGTAATCCCAGCACTTTGGGAGGCCAAGAAGGCTGGATCACCTGAGGTCAGGAATTCAAGACCAGCCTGGCCAACATGGTGAAATCCAGTCTCTACTAAAAATACAAAAAGTTAGCTGGGTGTGGTGGCACACACCTGTAATCCCAGCTACTCAGGAAGCTGAGGCAAGAGAATCGCTTGACCCTGGGAGGCGGAGGTTGCAGTGAGCTGAGATGCTGCCACTGCACTCCAGCCTGGGAGACAGAGGGAAAGCTCCATCTCAATAAATAAATAAATAAATAAATAAATAAATAAATAAATAAAAGAAAAAACAGAAGTTAAAAAAAAGAAAACCTGTAAAACTAAAGCTTAAAAGCCAAATCTTTGTTATGTCATTGTACGGCAGATGCACTTGATAGCAATAACTCAAGCATATGCTGAGAAGGTCCCTATGGTGTAAGAAGAAGGTTTGTTTGGAGTTCAGACCTAAGAAATTCAGGAGTGGCCAACCTAGAGATTCACTCCTTAACTGTGGGGGACTTCTGAACCCCTTGCCCATACCTTGGAACTCAGGCCATAAAGGGGACTCAGGATGTTTGTTTCAGGTAAAATGTAGGTTGCTAGCTAGAGATTCCTAAATGAAAATGCTACATATCCTGTATGCTTTTTATAAACAGTAGCATTTTCCTGTCCAGCCCACCCCTCCTGGCCCGAACTGTATATAACTCCTCAATAAACTCTGTGTCTGATTCACTGACTCTGGGTCTCTCCTTCTTCCTCTCAGACACGACGTCACATGTCATCCCTATTGGAGTTAATAGGGGTCTGGCATGACAACAGTTCTTAATCAGGCTTTTAACGTAAGCAAGTTGAAAAAATGAATGCCATAGACATTCAAACAGCTTATTATTTCTACCTAATATGATTTGGTGTGCCTACCTGTACTCCTAAATCAAGTCATGACAACAATTATTCTGATGTTTTATTTTTAAGATAATTGCTTTACGACTAGATTCATTTTAGAAAACAGTTTCACTATTTAGTGGAAATCTTTTGAAATGCAATCTATACACACACATAAAATTTAAAATATTTCTTTCAAAGGCTAAAGCTAGGTGTGAATAATTGTTCAATAGCATTATCAAAATACAAAAAGGGAAAATATAAAATATAGTACCATGCTTATCATTCAGTTTGGTATACAAGGTAAGAATGATTGAGGTGGCCTTGCTTCCCATATGTATTAACACACTTTTTTGCTAGAAAGTCTACTTTTTATAACTTAAGTTGGCTTCATATTCCTGATATAGGCTGCTAGTCATTCATACTTTAGTTTAAATTAGTCTGATATAATTTATTTTTTATTAAAAGCTCAATTAGATCTGTCTACTATGCCTTAATGGGAGTTTTGGTGAGAAGTAGAAATTGAATTGTAATAGCATAGAATTCTTCTTTGGGTTAGATAGTCCTCAATAGCATGGTACATTTTGGGGCTCTTGGGTAACTAAATAGGAGCAGCAGACAAATGTGAGGAGTTGACATCAAGGTGTAAGCAAATAAGCAAGAAAAAAATATTAATGGAGATGAAAGATAAAATTTACTTATAACTTTCAGTATTAAGAATTGTCCTTTCTCTACAGCAATGCTTATCTTCGAAATAATTCCTTTCCTTTGAGCTCTCTCAAAAAATCTCTGCTGAGAGATTATATTTAGGATATAATCTCTAAAACACATTGTATTTTGTTTCAAAAAATTGGGTTCAAAACCCATTTTCTTAGTAAAATAAATGTCCACTTCCGTCCGGTAATGTATTGGGTTCTCAGTGCTAGTTCCAGTTTTCATCAAGTAGACCTTGATCTTTTAGTTCACTATTATGATCTATAAAGGTTAACATATACGACAGAGATACAGAAAGAAAGGAAAGGAAATGTGTTTTATATAAATCAAGTTTAAAAAATCAAGAAATGATAAAATAAGAAAAAAACATTTCTGTAACTCAAAAGAAGATTAAATACTAAATACATTTGGTTCTTTTTGTTCCAATGAGAAATCTGTTTACCTATGTATGCCAGAAATATGCTGGGGTCTTCAACTCTGTTTTGAAGTCAGCTGAAATATATTTTTGATGAGATCTAGTTGCTAAAATACACTATATTCTAGGACTTCAAGGTCAGTTGCAACATTGGAAATATGCTCCTAATATAAGCACACTTCTTTTTAATTTCAGAACTATGTAGATTTACAAAAAACTTCAATGTTTGGATTTAATTTATTCTATTTAACTCAGATTTGTTTTTAATGATATCCCTTCATTTCAGAAACTTGTATTTCCTTATTTCTTCATACCAACTTCCAGTTTCGAACTGTCAGATAGCTTATTATATTATATTACATTATGTTAGTAAAAATAATCAAAGGCTTGTAACTCAATAGTGATTTCTCACCCAGGAAATTTGAAGGTAAGGTACTTCCAATTTACAATAAGCTTCTTCAGTTATATATAAAACAAATTAATGAATTAAAGTGATAACTTACCACATGCTTTAATCCATGTAAATAAAATTCATAATTCGTGCAAACTAACGCCATTAAAAAAACTAGATCATAACTTTTTTACTACTTTAAAGAGAAACACAAATATTAAATAACAATATAAAGAGAAACTCAGGTTATCTTTTGCTATTCATCACTTTAACTGAAAAATATTCACATCTCCATTAATTACCTGAAATCAGCAAAATACTCTTTCTTTCCCCAAATCGTGGATTATTCCGGGAAAATAGGCAGACCAACACTTATCACCATTGGCCCTCAGAAAAATGACCTGCGAGAACAAGAAAATCGACATTATCTTAAAAGTGATTTGACATATGGAGTAAATTAGGGGACACATTAGCAAAGTAAGGCAGATATTCTATAGAGGTAATGAGTTAAATCTAAACTATTTATGAAAAAAATTACTTCTCTTTAAATGTTAATGTTTAAAGGAACCCTATTCTACAAGGAACTTGTTTGAACTTTTAAAATTATGCCAACCTCAGAGTGGCTAATAACAATAGTTTTATGAGCAAATTAGAAATTCTTTTGCAAACATCCTAGTTTTGACCTGCTGGGGAATCAAATTTAAAGAAAAAAAGAAAACAAACAACAAAAAAACTTTGCTAGCTCTGACATCCATTGGGAAAGAATATCCCGGTGTCTCTCCCGAGGTCTTGCCGTTTTCTAGCAACAATCATGAAACAAAATAGAAGCTTTCTTCTTCCTCTCTCTTTGCAAATTCTGATCAGCTTATGTAGGAGGGAAAAGAGCAAATGCTGAACCGGGAGAGTGAAAGTTATCTGGTTTTAGCAGAGATTTTTGAGATCAAATGAGGAAAGTAGAGGAAGGCACTTTCAAATATAATGCATGATACACAGGAAGGCTACAGGAAACGGAAAGAAGGTGTTTTCCTGGGCCTGGTAGGGCTTGAAACACGAAAGAACAATGAAAAGTTAAGCATTATTACTCCCAGCATTAAGGAAACGTTGATTTCATCTTTCTCAAGCTGACCCCCCCCCCCCCC
>NW_016809536.1:2140599-2142834 GCF_001698545.2 Rhinopithecus bieti | reverse complement strand
CCCCCCCCCCCCCCGCCCAGTTTCTAAAACGGAAACACACACACAAAATTCCAGTATAGTATTTGAACTTTGTTTTCTCCCAACCCTTGACTTCTTACAGCTAACTCACTGTGTCCCCTCCCTACCACAATCTGGACAACATAAAAAAGAAAACAAAAAGTTATTCAGCCCAGCGATGCAAGGTCTTCGGGTTTCTCATTCAACACTTTACACTTTGATCCCTGAGGTAACGGAAAATCCTTATCGCCTAGACTTTCATTGGTTCCTATCAGCTCGGCTGGAAAGGATGGCAAGTAGGACAATCCTGAAGAAAAAGGAGTCACCCCCACGTCCTAAAAGTACTTGGAAGTGCTCACTGGGATCTGCCTGTACTCCAGGCTGGTGCAACTCCACCGCCCTCCAGTGAAGTCTCAGAAGTGATCAAGTTTAAAGTGAAAGGAGGATGGAAGCATTATTTCTCCCTGTGCCTCCGGAGTCTGTGGCTTCAGTTTGCTGCAGGTTCTCTCCGTGGACTTCTCAGAAACCTCAATTTTCCACTTCGAGGGACAGAAAGCTACAAGGAAAACGCTGATGGCTTTGGTGGAGATTCTCCTGGACTTCAGTGGGGTCCTCTGGTACATCTGTCCGCGGTGTCCCTTTGGTTTATTTCTGTGGTCTTTCTGCGCAGTCCCCCAGCGGCTCGGAGTTTGGCTCTCCAGCTCTCCAACTCAAATCCTGAGCCTCCTAAGCTCCCGCGGAGACCCCGAAGTCCCGGATCTGGCGCCGCTCGCAGTCCTGGAGGGAGGCTGCAGGGCTGGAAGTGCAGTCCCGGAGCTGCGCTACTCTGGAAAACAAAGCAGCCAGACGTGGCTTGAGTGGATTCCTAAGCCCAGGATTGGATCGGGAGTACCAGGGGCAGAGAAGGGGAGCAGAAGAAAAGAAAGGAGATGTGAGCAGTTTCCACCTAAAGCACTTCACTCCTCGGGTTCTTCCCCGACAGAGATAGCTGTGTGGGTCTTTCTTACAGGTGGGTGCAGCTGTGCGCCTTTGGGGTGAGCCCATGGTTGTGCTCGAGTATACGCGCGCCTGTGCACCTCCAGGGCAATGGTAAAGCCTGGCAGAGCTTTTTGGAACAAAATGAAAGAGCTCCCTATCCATGGTGGCCACCCGCATGGGCCTTTGCCAAGTAGGGCAGAAGAAACCCTTGTTAGCCAGCTTCCTTTTGGCAACTTCCTACTCTTCCATTGCCTTTGGGCACAGACTGGTGTCTGGGCTAGCTAGGATCAGAGCTGAGAGCGAAGGTGAGCGCAGTGTCCGAAGACCAGGTGCTGGTGAACTCACAATGAGAAGCGAAAGGGTTTCAGGATTGCAGCAGAAAGGAAGAGCAAGATTTCACTTAGGGTTCTTTAGAAGAGAGAGTTAACTTTGCTTACTGGCTTTTTCAGGCTGGGGGGAGTGGGGATATAGGGTCGGGGAGAGAAGCACTGGGAGTCTTGTCGGAGTCTAAAGCAAAACCAGGCGAGGGCTCCGGGCAGATCCATTCCCGCAGGGCCCTGTCTAACCTCCTTTCCAGTCGCACCTCTTTTCTGCTTTAGACCCTGCTTCTGTGCCGGTGACCTTACAGACCAGGTCTGGATTATGAAGATTGTTTGGCTCCCTTTCTGCCCTTGACATACTAAAATGTGACCAACTGCAGTATTCGTAATGTCTGATGCTGAGCTGATTCCCAAATATAAATGTTCTTTTCAGAATCCGCTCCCATCTGATTAGTAAGCAAATCACCACCCACACCTAAGGGGACAGCGGAAGCCAGCCTCAGATGACTGAAACCCCCAAGTCAGTAGCTCTCCTTCTCAAAATTTCCGGCGGGTTATTATAACTAATGCCTTTTCCCACCTCCCTAAGCAGCCGAAGCTTGACTCAGTGATGATTCTCTCTATCCCACAACCGAGAGGAAGTGGGCGATCAGCAAATTGCCCTTTTGCAGGAGGCTGGGGACGCCCCTGGAAGTTCGCTTTCATCCTCCAGGTTTTCTGCCTTTTCCCTTCCCCCTTCCTGCAACGCCCCCGCACCTCCTCAGCCTGGGGATTTCCCGGAGCTTCGCCCGCCCTCTCCGCACCCCCCTGATAAATCGGTTCAGAACCAGTCTGGCTGGGAGGCCCGGGGCTGAGAGCAGCTGAGCGGCCCCGCCGGGGTCTCACGGACTCTCGGGGTCTGGCCGACACGGCCGCTCCCGTCACTGCGGCGCGGGCCGAG
>NW_016809536.1:2128053-2140297 GCF_001698545.2 Rhinopithecus bieti | reverse complement strand
CGCCGCCGCCGCCGCCGCCTCCATGCTGCAGCTCGGGGCTCAGTTCCACGCGGCCAGGAGGCCGCCGTTGCCGACACGCGCAGCCTTGGGAAGCCTGGCTCCCGGGTCCGCCCCGGCCGCGGCCGCAGCCCCGGACCTCGGCTGCTTGCCTAGCGCCTGAACTGCGGACTCGCCCCAGCGCAGTGGCCAGCGGGCGGGGCGCTGTGTGCAGCGGCGCGCAGGGAGGCGGTGAGCGTGTGCAGAGCTGCCCGAACGGAGGACTATGTATGTGTGTGCGCGTGTTTGCGCGTGTTTTTCATTCTTCCCTTGAGAATGTGAATTGTTTAGCAGCTGGCTGCTCCCTTAGGATTCTTGACTTTGGGGAGCTCTGGGCTGTGAGCACAGCCCACCCATATAATCCATTTTGCACCGTTGGTTATATCAGGAAAAAAAGCGCAACTGGACGGGGGTGGGGCAGACCAACGAAACCTTCTGGAGACACACACATACACACACACTCACAGGAGAGAGGAAGAATTGAAAGACTTGAGAAGACTTTGATAACCTCCCTGCTGGCCTTTCTGTTTTCCGGAAAGATCCTGGATGTTGGCTACCTTTTCAAGTCATCTTGGCATGTCTCTAGTGTTTTGTAAGCCGCTTTCCAGCTAGCTGCGTGTGTGTGTGCGCGCGTGTGTGTACGCGCGCGCCTATCTGATGCATTTGACTGTCTTTTATCCAACTGCCCAGAAGCAAATGTGTTAAGTCGGCGATGCCCCTTCGTGCCCGGGTTCTTGCAGAGCTCTGAGGACGCCCAGACCCATTTTCCTGGCTGGATTTGGAGCGGCTGCTGGGCTGTGGACCCAGGTGTGTGGATCGCTTTATCCAGAAGCTTGGAAAGCGCCAGTGTTGACCTGCTTCCAGGTACATCACAAGGTCAATAGAGGGTCTTGCAGCTCTCTTGTTTCCGTGTATCTACACCTTCTTCTTTTGGCCAGAAGGATATTTACGTTTTGGTTCACAGCATTTGAAGCCAAAAGTTCAGCCCTTCGAACTGGTTTGCTATACAAAACAAAACAAAACAAAACAAAACAAAACAAAAAAGGTAATGAGGACTGCTTATCAAACTGCTTAACAAAATCCCCGACTCTTCCTCAGCCCTTTCTCGGCTCCCTCCTCTCCACCAAAATGTCACCAGCTCTTGAATTACGTGGATTCGGGTTGGAGGAGAACTTGAAGGAAACGTGATTAAACGGCTATGCGAGAACGCTCTCTTTGCTGCCCGCAGTCCTGTGGGCTTCAAAGCCAATCGTGAGAAGGACTGGTTCCCTCCGTGCTGCTTCCTCCCCGTGGAGTGCCGGGTGTGGGTGTGCAAGTGTGAGTGCAAGTGCGCGCGCGCCCGGGTGCGAGTGTGTGTGAGTGTGAGCGTGTGTCTGTGTGTGCGTGCGCGGCCGCCCTGCCTCTGCCCGCTCCCCGGGCGCGGAGCCGCGGGTTTCATGGGGCGATTGCAGCGGATCCCCCACCCGGCGCGACCTGCGGGCAGCGGCGGCAGTGGCAGGAGCTGCCTTTCCGACTCCCTAGGATGCGGGTGCTGAGCTATGGCAAAGGGCAGCGAAGTGACGAGCGAGACCCACGTACGACTGTGAAAGCCACCTGGAACCACCTTGCCGGGATTGTACCTGCAGGCAGAAAGTCTTCCTATGACCGTCTTTTCCCCTAGAGGCACCAGGTAACAAGCCAAGGATTACTCGCCTCACCCAATTTCCTTTAGATCTTGTTTCTAGTGTCTTATCTGCATTGCAGGCTACTTTACTTATTAATGTTTTGAAAATCATTGGGAAGGGTTGAGTATCCAAGGGCGCCTGCTCTGTGATTTTGTAATACAGTTTCTAGTAGGTGAAATATAAATCTATACCTGAGCACTTAATCTAGTAGTGAAAGCTTTGGGAATATGGATGTGCTCCACCCTGAGGATATTTGTTGAGAGCTAGGCGTGTGGAACCTGTCTGATGATGCCAGAGATCACAATTCTGTTTCCTTCAGGCTGTGGTTGCCACGGACCATTTGGTACCCAACCCTCTCCAGATTGTGGAGTGTGAGTGGGTGTTTGGTTTCCACCCATCATTTAAACCAAAGATATTTTTTACCCTTTTCTACCTCTGGTGCCAGGTTGTTTTCCTTTCCTTGTTGTGGAGGAGCTTGCCAGATCTTTTTAGTAGTTGTAAATTACGCATCTGGAGACTTTGACTTGAAATGGAGTTTTCTTGGAACTTGGTTTGCATGAAAGGGAATATATTGTCACGGGTGTGTGTTTTGAGATTGGTGTTTAACTGCCAGGGCGTGCTTTTATGTAGCAGAATAAATCCACGAAATAAGTCATTTTTATATCTAGCAGAACCAGGCTAAACCGATAGCCACCACCCAACATTCTCTCCAGCTGTATTGTCTCCCTCACGTCACGGAGAGGGGCTCCTGTGCGCGGTTTTTTTTTTTTTTTTTTTTTTTTTTTTGTCTGTATGATAGATACTTTAAATTTCTTTTTCTAGTGCCTCGATTTACAAGGACCAGGTTGGATTTGCGACTGCCTAATTAACATATTGGGTCTGATATGTTAAAATGAGATTCCCATGGCCAGCTGAAGCAGAACAAATTTAGTTAACTTCCAGAGCCCTTTACCCTGGCGCCTTTTTTCCCTGAATTCCCTTTTATCTTATCTCAGCGCCCGCCCCCAACGGAAAATTTCACTCCCTTCTCGAAGACGTTAGAATTAACAAGATAAAGCACTTCCAAAGTAGTCTCATCAATGTTTTATTCCATAGTGAAGACGGTCTGAATAATTTAGCTAAGGAGTGTTAGTTTGTCTCCCGCCTTTGGGAGCTGCTTGCTGGCTACATTCAGCGGAGGACTTGGCCCAGCCAAGCTCAGGGTTCCCTGCTTCAGGAGGCAGTGACTGGGGCTGCTGGGGGGCGGGGGGTTCTCTTTGCTAAAGCCGCTTAGGAAGTGTAGGGGCGCTGCCTGATTTTCCTCCACTCGCTGCGTTTCTATAGATATCCATATGATGGCATTTGCAGACTTCTAGCTGGCCCATAGCTGCTCTGCTTGTCCCTGCGCACTGACGTCCCCAACTCCTCTTCGAGTCTGGGCTCGGCTGCTGCTGCAGCCCTCGCAGGCTGGTGGTGCTACAAGGCCATGTATGCAGCGGGCTTTGGGGGCTGGGCTCTGCCACTGCAGCTGGCAGGCCGGCTTTGACACTTTCTCCGGGCGGGGCGGAAGAGCTCAGCGGACCCCCTGGCAGACAGCAAGCGGATCGTGGCCGAGGCGGCCGCCTGGATGTGAGAGGAGGGAGATGCCCAGAGCCACAGAGGAGCTTTGAGGGCGGTGGTGTCCTGCCTTTGCCTGCAAAACCTTTCTCTCTCTCTCCCTGTCCCTCCCCTCGGCAATGAATATTCAAGAATATGGAAGGAAAACTGGCTACAAAAATGTCTTGATATTCAAATACTGCATGATTTATCAGGATTAAAAACCTGAAGCTAAGTGTGTATTTCCTAGATTTCCATTTGTTCCTCTTTCTAACCCCCCTTCTTGCTCTCCTCGGTTTGATCATGTCATTTGTACCCGTATTGTTTCTAGTTGAAACACCTCTGTAAAGTCAACTAACCTTCCTCCCCAACCTGGTACCCAATAAACGTGAAAGAGGAGGACATGAGGGCCACTCTTCAGATAGATTTGCTTTGTAACTTCAAGCTGCAGGGATAACCAAGGAATAATACAGAAGATACCTCGACTTTAATAGAACTTCCCCCTCTGAGGTCCCGGGTGAGCGGAGGGTGGGGAGAGTGTATTGCCTGGATTAAATAATGAAATAAATGAAAGATAACAGATAATTGGGAATACATTAAAAAATGATTTTTTAATTTTATCTTCCTTTTTTTTTCTTTTTCTCTTTTGATGAATTTACTTCTAATCCTCTTATCACTAAGAAAATCTTAGAAATCTGATTTGTGTATTCTAAACGTCTGACAAGGACACCATTTTGTCCTCCCAAATTACCCCAGAATACTATTACAACAGTATTGATATCATACTTACAATATTTGTTAGCAAGTAAGTTATACCTATCTAGAGAGTGCCCAAGAAAAAAGAAATGCTGGTGAATATAGGTGCTTGGAAAATAAGGTGTTTTCACCACCTCCCACCTATTTCACTTTCTTCTGGCCTTTTCCCAGTAAGCGTTCGATTTTTTGCAGGTTAAGCTTTGTTCTTCCACCTTCAGCCTCAGGGAAGGCAAAGCAAATGCATTAAAATGGATGCTGAATGCTCAGAAACCTAAACATAGATGATGGTGTGATGCATGTTTGAAAATGTCACTCATTGGTGCGGATTGGACTTAGGTTAAAGGTCGTAACTAAATAGAACTACTAGCACATGGCTACATGAATAGAAGTTCCTAAGGGGGGGAAAAGATTTCTGCTACCGTTTTCTTCTCCTTTTTCTGGAAAAATGGAGAGGGTACAAGTTACTTTGAAAATCTGAGTCCACTGTCCTTGCTAAGAATTGTCTTCAGATAGAGCTGTCCTGGCTCACTAGCCTGACTCATTGATGAATTAACACTTCAGGTATTGATAGGACATTTCCCAGCCAAAAGCCTCCTTCTTTGTAAGCCCTCTTTTAGTCACTATTAATAGGGACAGAACAATAGGATATCTATAAGAACAAGCATAAGCAGATAGGTGAAAAGAAGTTGTTGTTTGATTCCTGCACCTTGGATAATTTCTTTTAGTCATTTTTTTCCCTTTCTCTTTTCAAGAGGAGAATGACCTTGAACACCAGGCTTCTGTTCTTTCACACACTTCTCTCCTTCCCTCATAGATCTAATGTGTATATGAGCACACACACCTTGTTTTTGAAATATGAGATTCCTGTGCTGATGTTTTGGGAGAAGTTCATAAAGGTTTAGTTCTGACTGACACCAGCCAGAAGTGATTTCTTTCCTTTTTCTCAAGAGGGGATAGCAAGAGCTATAGTTACCTGTGGGAGAATACCTCCACTCTATTCCCTTTTCAATTATTTTTGTCTCCTCTGTCATTAAATGGATTTTGCGTGTTGAAGCAGTATCTGGTTATGGCATTGGTGTTTAAATGATCTTCATATGTTATGTCATGTTTTATCACCCTTTCATCTTTTCATAAATGGCTGTCATTTTCCTTTGTCCATTTAAGTCAGTTATCTGGATCTTGTTGCTGTTTGAAGCACTTTTGGCTTAGTAGTTCTGCTGAGTTTTCTTGCTGGTGAAATTGAGATCTTGCTTTCTGCTGATGTATTGCTGTGTTGTTATATGGTTGGGATGAGATGCTTGCAGGTATCTAACAATATTCCTGCCTCTGCATGACACTACTACATAATATCTACTAAATTATATATTTTAAAATAAATGTATCATAAATAAGATTGCTAATAAGTTTTATTGCCAATTTTGAGGCTGGAAAAAGGAAGCTACTTGAAACTTCCTAAAGGCTTAACTGGCTAACCTAGTAGCTTATTTCAGTGATTTTTATTTTCTGGTTACTTAACAATGTAACATATTGGCATTGTCTTCAGGGTTTTGTATATAGTATAATGAATTTTATGTTTTATGTATTATTGAGGAGTAAAACTGGAAATTTGGACCTTGTAGGTGTGAGTGTGAGCCCCTAGAATACATAACTAGCAGATAATTTTGCTAAATCATTCCAATGACACACATGTGCATACTCTGCCTTGTTCAACAAGCCTTGAGACTGAGACTACTTATTCTGGTTGCAGAGCCCACATTTTTATTCCCATGGCATCCTTCAATCATTGAGGACTGTTTCGAACCTAAGGCTGTATAATTTGTTCATTACATGGTATGTGCATAGTGAAATTAAGAAGTATTATGTTCATAATTATTGAAGCTATTCCACTTAGAGGTGAGCCATTTTTAGTATGCCCTACCAACATAAATTGTATGTTATTATGAAAATTCCAGTTTCATATAACAGAAGACAGAAATGTAAGAATTTAATTCAAAGATAGCCAATGCTACTTTTAAGCTTTTTCATCATATTGTTGTGAAAGATACTGTGTTGCCAAAATAATTTTTACTAAACATAATTTAATTTTACATAAACATTTTACATGACATAATTTAATACTAATTATGAAGTTGGTTAATAAGTGGTAAAAATTACAATGGAATTACATGCTTATATAACTGTGCTGTCCATCATTTCACTGATTCCAAGTAAACCACATGAAAAGTATTTATTGTTTAAACTGCAAACTACATTTGTAATATTTCTCAGAAATTGGTTTTCATAGGCAGTGTTTAAGTTACATGGTCACATTGGCAGGAAAATGTCAATTGACAAGTTTGTTCTTCTTAGAAAATATGTCTTCCTTTGGGCATATACCCAGTGATGGGATTTCTGTGTCAAATATTATTTCTGGTTCTAAGTCTTTGAGGAATCACCACACTGTCTTCCACAATGGTTGAACTAATTTGCATTCCAACCATGGCACATATTTACCTATGTAACAAACCTGCACATCCTACACATGTATCCCAGAACTTAAAATAAGAAAATATATCTTTTTACAAAAGAAATCTGTCAAAACTCAAAAGCTCACACTGTTCTTGCATTTTGTGTGTGTGTGTGTGGGAGCATGGATATAATTTATTGCTCTAAAAAATCTTCCAAACAAATATTTTGAAAATGGTATTATAATCCTCGTGGGAAACAATTGTAGATTTTGATAGAAAATTAAATCTATTTTAGATTTTACAATAATAAAAGACTCTAGAAAAGAAGTAATACATTAAATGATTAAGGTTTCAACAAATTCTGGGAGCAGTTTCTGAATTCTTAGAAAAAAACAAAAAAAAATTCATTCAATAGATGCTCAATCAGAAATAGTATATTTAATCAGGAATGGAAGCCTAAACAATGCTGTTTATCTTGATCTATTTCACTCCACCACATTCAGCTCTTTTGAGGAAGTGCTAAAGAGCCTTGAAGGATAAACTTCAATTTACTTCTTGATTCCAGTGTTCGTTTTTATTCCTTATTTTCTATCTTCAAGTAGGTTTTCCATGGATTTTAGTGGTATTACCTCTCAAGTAATAGAATATTTGTATTAATGTGATTTACTAGTGGGGACATACCAACTACATTGCTATGAAGCCTAACTTTCTCTTATCTCCTTTGGAAATATAGGATGTGGTACTTTTCTTATTAGTTAGCTCTCCTTTTATTATTTTTGTATGGTGTGAAGATTTGTCAAGTTTTTGAGTGGTTTATTTACACTTGTTTTTATAAGTGTTTAGACATTTGTACAGCAACATTAAACTACATATAATTTATATGGCAGCATTGAACACTACATGAGTAGTGAAATATGCTTTATTTTATTAATGAGATCATTAATATTCACAAATATTTTAATTTGGAATCCCACACTCAATAAAAAGAGGTCTAACTTTAAATGAAAAGTTTAAGGTTATTTTTAGGAATTATGTTAGGATATTTGCCATATATTGACTTTTTAAATATCAGGCACTTAAACAATGTATAACTGGACATTGGGACCTGACCTCAATAACTCATTTTCTTAGTAACATGAAAAATACAAAGAAATGAATAAGCTTGAAATTAATTTATTAGCTGAAACTTTTAGTTCTATATTGATGTTCTACACTTTGTAGTAGGAAAGAGAGAAGAAATTAAGAAATCATGGCTGTGTTTCGTAGAGGTTGGTATTGTGCAGTAGTTACATTAAAAGGAACTATGGAATTCTGCCTCCCTCGGTCACAGTCCTGTATAACCTTGAACAAGTCTTTGAACTTCTCTGAGCATCATAATCCTCACCGGAGAAAGAGGGCTAATAATATGACTTATGCAATCAGGCTATCTGGAGGTTTCAGTGACATAGTTCATTAGGCACCTGACTGTTATTATCATTGTCAGTATCACCACGATCATCTCATCATTAGCTAGCGTAAGCATGAAGAGAGAAAGTGTAAAGGAGGTGACAGTTGTATGGCTTCAAAAGCTCATCAGACCAGGGGTCATATAGTCCAGTGTCTTCAGGAACCAGACAGAAGATGTAAAGCAGAGAATCTAGCTGAGTTTAAGAAATCATAGACTGTATTTCTAATACACTGGAGAGTGCATGACTTACCCAAAGATGTTCAAATTTATTCATTTTAATCTCTGATGGGCATGGCATTAGACAACTTGTAAGTTCTCCTGACATATATATTCAATCTTAATTTTTTTTTTAAAGCATCTCTGCCAAGTGGTCATCTTGACTAAGCTTGAGTAACTTTAGTGATTCCCAAATCACTCCACCTAAAATATATTATTTCACGTTCATATAGATGTATTATAACTTTCTCCTTTAACTTGAGCCAAAACTCTGGCATCTTGTAGCTTCTAATTATTTTTAACGTGGTAGAAAGAGGCACACTAGTCTAATTCCTAGTGGTAGTACTTCAAGTATTTGCACTGAGTTCCTTGAAATTTCCAAACCACAATTGCTGTGCTTATGACTAAACATATCTTGGCCCTAAACGGGTTTAGGACAGTTTTCTGTATATCATGATTTCAAGTCCTTTTACCTTTAATGGTCAATAAATATTAGCTGCCATTAGTCTTCATCATCACCATTTTCTGGAAGGTCTTCATTTGTTATCCAAATTTTCACTTAAGCATGCCAACAACCCACGTGGGTAGACTGCCATCCAGTTAAGCAGAGCCATTACTTGCTTGCTTTTGGAGCAGAGAAAGCAAGAAAATGCTGTAACTCTCCAGCCTACACTCATTTTAGATGTTCCAATTTGATCAATGTTTTCTTTCCTGCTGAGCCTGGACAAGGCATTGGAGTTCTTAACATATAAACCTTTTTTAAAAAAAAAATTAAAAATCATTTTTAAACGTTTTTGTGGGTACATAGTAGGTGTATATATTTCTGGGGTACATGATATATTTCGATACAGGCATGCAGTGTGAACTAAGCACATCATGGTGAATGGGGTATCCATCCCCTCAAACATTTATCTCTTGAATTACAAACAGTCCAATTACACACTTTAAGTTTACCTCTTCAAGATGCAACAACTGGTCAATCTGATCACTGGATTAAACTTATTTGCTATTATAAGTTCTGGCACTTTTTGAACATTCAGATCATTTGATTTACTCATGATAACCAAGTTACTTAAATCTTTTCCAATAAATAGTGAGAGAAAATTCACTAATATATTTTAACGTTATTGTTCATAATAAATATGAACAACAATGAAATGGAGCAACACAAGAAGAGTACATTTTCACCTTACTCTAAGGTGATTGGCTGGCTGCATCATGAGCTGTCTGTTCTAGACAAGAATGACTCAAGTATATGCTTTAATTCCTTTAACACATATTTATTTGGCATTTAATGCATACTTAGATTTTCTGCTAATCATTTCTCCTTTAAGTCACAGAAGCCAAAATGGCATAGATGCCACTCTAGAAAAGTTGCAATCTAGAGTGAGAAACAAATATTCTTTCAGAGAGGAGCCCTAATCCTGAATCAGTCTTGATGACATTCTCACACCTTTTCCTCTAGATACCATTGATCTCTATATTATTTACTAAATTAATTTTTGTTACCTCCTCCATTGTTTAATAAAATTGATTATTAAGCTCCTAGCAGTTTTTCAGCCTCTATATGAGGTTATCTAATTCCTAAAAGGGGAAAATAATTTGAATACAGAAGAAAATGACATGTAAACTTACTTGACTAAGTATCCTGGTCAAATGAGTCTTTTGGTTATCAACGTTATCCATAGTCTTGAATGGTATTGTCTTTAGGCATCCTGTTTAAAAATGTTTAAAAATTTTGCATTTGATGTGAATTCAAATAGTTGTCAAGATCAATACACCACATCTAAATATAGTTATTTCCTTAATGACTTCTTCATTATATATGTTAGCAATTGCAGGAGACCCTTGGGGACCAATCCAAGACATGTTTAAGGCAGTTCATAAATTTGCCCCTTCTTTTGTTCTTTCTGTCTCAACTGTAAAGTGTTTCTTTGATTTTCTTTGCTCTTATATGGCTAATTGTTGTCAATGTACTTGCCTTCCTTTTAAAGTTCCTGATAGGAACTTACTAAGAACATAATAAGATTGCTAGGTATGTTGGTAAAATAAGGACCTAAGGCTAAATAAAAGTCCAAGGCTTCATCCTCTGAAACAAGCACGTGAGCTTTCCATGTACTTGCTGAGGACAGTACTGAAAGATGCTAATATAATTTGGATAATATATAACGGATGATGATGACCATCAGCATCATCTTCATCATATTCTGAGAAGGTGGTCTTTTCCTAGCACTGTAGATTTTTACTTTTCTCTACTCTATGCACTAATCCTACAACTTTATCATGATTGCCTCTGTTTTTTAGAGGAACATATTGAGGCCCAGGGTGGTTAATTTGCTTGCCCATGATTATATAGCTAAGATGATAGGGCTAGAATTAAAATCCAAACATTTTTGATTCTAAAGGGGATGCTCTGTCGGCTACACCTAGGGGATTGCCCTTTTTTCCTACTGCTTACAGCTGTTTTCCATTGATTATTACAAAAAAAATGTGTTTTTAATCTCCTTCAAGGAAGATGAGCATCCTCTGATTATATATCCTATTTTTAGTTACTCATGTGCTTGTGGTACTCTATAAATTGCCATGTCTTATGTATGTTTATAAAAACACTTTATCCCCTAGGAGATTCTGTAGTTGTTTGTATTCAGAAAATATTTGCATCCTGAGTCTAGGATATAAATATACACTAAAACTTTTTGATAAAGTAGACTGTGTGCTTTTGGGTGATTTGCTGTCTTTAATTTTCAGTTCCCATCTGCAGGAGGGACTGGCAGGCCATTTAAATGGACTGGTATGCTGTAAGTAATAAATAAATGTTCAGGTTAACATGTTTCCTAGTGCAAAAGAATCAGAACATACTGCAATATCATGGTGGGGTGAAACTTACAGATCATTCTGTCCGTCATTAACACCCTGGCATTTGTCTCATCATGCTCTGCCTTCCACTCACCTCTTCTTCTTTTGCTGTGCTATTTGTGTAGACTGCTGTTGATGCTCTTAATGAGTGCTTCAGGTGTTACTCCTGTTACCTCTTCCCTTTGGCAGAGGGTGGAAAAGAAGTCACTTGACAAACTCATTTTCTCATCTTGAATCACTGCTGTTATTTCTGTGACAGAGGGGCTTGATGATGGGCAGTCAAAATCTGGGCTTAATTCCAGATATAACTGCTATCAGGACAAATCTTTTCTAAAGTAAGCCCTGTGATGTTTTCCTATCTGTAAGCTATATTGTTACCTCTTGAATTCAAAATGGCCACAAATTCATTGCAGTGCTTCTCATCAAGAATAGATGTGTGTTTCTCTTCTCTTTGAATCTGAACTGGCCTTTTTACTTGCTTTCAACAACAGGGATTGCAGAAGTGATATGGTATAATTTTCAAGCCTAATCCTCCAGAAACTATGTAGCTTCTACTCTTGCTCTTTTAAGAAAATGTTACTATTATGTGAAGAAACATGGATTCCTCTACTGAGGACAAGTGGCCTGGCTAACAGCAGTTCCAATGGCCGGAAATGTGGATGAGGCCACCTGAGACCATTCACACATATTAGAACCTCCAGATAATTATAGTCACAAGAGTGACCCCAGCTGAGACCAGCAGAAGACCTAACCAGCTCAGGCCAGCCCAAATTGCTGACCCACAGTTCATAAACAAATAAAATGGTTGTTACTTTAAGCCACAAAATTATGTAATCAGAATAGATAACTGAGACATCTATCTTAAGTACTGAGACATAGCCAGCCACCATACCTCTCTGGAAGGAAAGACTGGCTCTCTTTTTTAAAAATGCTTTCAACAAATATTTGTTAAATATCTACTATAACTAAGCATGATGCCCCTCAATCCATGGATTCATATATTTTTAAGGCAGAATATATTCTTTTCTTACACCTTTGGAAATATTTGCTGATTTCTCAGTAGGTAAAATTTTCTATGATATTTCCTAACATGTACATGATAAGTAATTTTGATTTGCCTAATTTATAACTTACTGACTTATCGTTGCATTAGAGAAGCTCCTCTGAAAAGGTTGTCCTCTTGTGCTAGGAGTAATGCTATTCACCTAAAACCCAAGGAAAATTTGACTCTTTTATTAAGGACATGT
>NW_016809536.1:2088254-2126436 GCF_001698545.2 Rhinopithecus bieti | reverse complement strand
CAAGCCACATTCTTACAGCAAAATATTTGTAATGGCTGGATCTAATAGAATTTTATGAATAAAATTGCATATATTTTTCATTGAGAAGCCCACAACTGTAATATTTGTATAAGCTAAGCTTTGTCTTACTGTCATAAAACAGTAAAGGACCACATACATGTATGAACGTACACATATTTTCAAATAAGCTTATTTATTTTTATCAAATACTGAATCTCTATTAATGTGCATGCTATATATTGTACTGTTCATAATTATCATACTTTAAAAAAGTTTACAAATAAATTTAAGCTACAAGATTGTGGAAATATAATAATCTTTTCTGGCCGGGTGCGGTCGTTCAAGCCTGTAATCCCAGCACTTTGGGAGGCCGAGACGGGTGGATCACGAGCTCAGGAGATCGAGACCATCCTGGCTAACACGGTGAAACCCTGTCTCTACTAAAAAGTACAAAAAACTAGCCGGGCGAGGTGGCGGACGCCTGTAGTCCCAGCTACTCGGGAGGCTGAGGCAGGAGAATGGTGTAAACCAGGGAGAGAGAGTTTGCAGTGAGCTGAAATCCGGCGACTGAACTCCTTCCCGTGTGACATATTGAGCCTCTATCTCAATTAAAAAAAAAAAAAAAAAAAATCTTTTCTTCATTTTAAAATGAAATAAAGTATAGTAAAATTATAGAAGGGAATATGACAATGGCTGCATTTAAATATAATTTTTCTTAAAAGTCTTAGGTAACTTTTGTTAGAGAGAGATCGTACAAGTGCTGAAGAATTATTATAGCTTCGTATTTGTTATCATGATCTATTTTTGAATTATCTGAAATATAGAATTCTCCATTATGATTCTTCCAAGTCATACTCTTTTTTCATAGGGATAAATCCGTGGTTGCTTATCAACTTCCTTGTAACTTTGTACTATAATTTAATTTTAAGCTTATATAAGACAAAAACATACTCAAGTTTTAACTGGGTTACGATATATCATATTTTGTATTGACTTCTGGTATGATTACAGTTAGAGGAAGGAAATAATAAACCTTTGAGCTGGTGAGATATAGGTCAGTTTGAGAGTCTCTGCTTCAGTATAAGATCAGCTCTGCTATTAAATTTCAGCTTTCCAGCCCCCTAAAGGGTCATTGCTTTTCTCTCAGGACCACAGCATTTCTAGAGTCATTGAATGAATGATTTTCCATTTGACAAATAAAACAGCCAAAATTCACCTCTTGTGGTGATACGGTTAGACTTTGTGTCCCCCACCCGAATCTCATCTTGATTTGTAGTCCCCATACCTGCTGACTTGTGAAGCAGGTGCCTTGTGAAGCAGGTACCTTGCTTCCCCGTAGCCTTCCGCCATGATTGTAAGTTTCCTGAGACCTCCCCAGCCATGCTAAACTGTAAGTCAACTAAACCTCTTTCCTTTATAAATTACCTAGTCTCGGGCAGTTCTTTATAGGAGTATGAAAATGGACTAAAAATTTGGGGATTTAAAAAAAAAATTTCTGTGTTTGAGTTCCCAAGTGGCATGTTAGCAAAGTAATCAAACACACCTGTGTTTTGTAGCGGACTCAAACATGGTTCAGTTACTTGTGTATATAAGTGGTTTTAAGATCAATTTTAATTATAAACTTCCAGTGTCTTTGCTATAAAGCTGTGTGAGAACATTAAAAATATGTAGGCCTGACTTTCTAGTTTTAAGGTAGGGCAATACCAACTTATATTGTTATTATATTTTAATTGCACTAGCAGGCTTCTTAAGGTCTAACACATTCTTTAAAAGTTGCATACTTATTTTGTTACAGCTAACTTCAATATTGTGGAGACGGAAATCTGAAAGTTCCCTTTTTATAGTCATTTTTTGGTCAGAGTACTCTAAAATTTATTAACTAATTATGGTGAAATCACAACTCAGCATTCCATTTGGGAGGAAGTTGCTGGCAGCCTGTGAAGAAAATAATGCAGTGTGGTTAACTAATGTTCCTGTTTCCTATAGTGTAATGTAACTAGTTTAATAAATTACATATGCAACAATAATCTCCTGAATTATCAAGAAGGAAATAGTTCCTAGGCCCCTACAACTAAGATATTGCAGAGTCAAATACCTTGTGCTTCAAATATTCAGACTTTGAAATAACCTCTGGTCCTAACTTCAGCATGGGTAGCACATACTCCATATATTTCACTAGATAAAGATATTTTGAAATATTTAATATTTTAAATATAGTCCAAGACAGTATGCTTTTGTCATTTCAATCAATGTGGACCGAAATTTGAACGACTGGTTAATTTTCTTGCAATTAATCCTTTTGTGAAAATTTCGTTGCCACCATTTAATTAAAATCAACAATAGATTGTTCATAATCATGAGCAAGGAGAATATACTGTAATATAATATTATATCATTTGTAGCCTCTTCAAATAATTCTTCAGAAAAGAGAAACATTGAACTAGAAGGTTAACAGTGAAAGTAGCATATAGCAAAAAATAGAAAAATAGTGTCTTTTCCAGTTTGGGTAGAGCAGATTTATTGTATGAGTCTGCAGGGAATCTGCAAAGTGCTCTAAACACTCACTTTTAATTGAGATAACCCTGAGTTTCTTGAAGTATAACCAGTGACAGACTAAAGTAACATTTTGATTAAGCAATGTTGGATTACGAAGTACTGTTACTCTACATTACTGCTGGGAACCTTAATTGAAGTTCAGAATCTGACTAAAAGCAACAAAGGCAACTAAGCAAAAACAAAGAAACAAAAGTTCTAAATCGTGCTTTTTAAAATCAGTTTCTTCACAGTTTACCTCTAAGTGTATATACATGCACATACACATTCACAGGACTTATAATTTTTCTCATTCCCTTCCTTTGTTCCTCGATTTGGATTAAATAATGTTCCTGCTGCTTCTTAATTTTTTTTTTCTTTTCTATGTCTTATTTGCAGAGTTGACTATTTCCAGATAAAATATCCTAATCATAGGCAATCAATTGCCAGTTTAATTTTTAATGAAGCAGCTTTAAGGATGTGCTTTTACTAGTATTTTATTCATATTTTCTAAGATACAGATTGCTTTATTATCTTCATCATGATTAATGGATGAATATTTAAAGATAAATAATGAATGAGAGAGGATAGTACAATTGTAGTCTGCTGTTCTTCATGTAGTACTCTGTGTTGTACTCTAACGTTGATATGGTTTGGCTTTCTGTCCCCACCCAGATCTCACCTTGAATTGTAATAACACCCATAGGTCAAGGTTGGGTCCATCTGTAGGTAATTGAATCATGGGGGCAGTTTCCCCTATGCTGTTCTTGTGATAGTGGGTGAGTTCGCACGAGATCCATTGGTTTTATAAGCAGCTTCCTCCTGCTCTGGGCACTCATTCTTTCTCCTGTCGCCCTGTGAAGAGGTAACCTCTGCCACAGTTGTAAGTTTCCTGAGGCCTTCCCAGCCATGCAAAACTGTGAGTCAATTAAACCTCTTTCTTTATAAATTACCAAGTCTCAGCTATTTCTTCATAGCAGCGTGAGAATAGATGAATACAAACATTATTAGAAGTAATAGTATACAGATATGGCATTGGAATTATTCCTCAGATATAGTTGAACAGGTAAACTGTAATTACAAGAAAGTTTATTGCTGTGTGACGATAGTAAATAGCGTATACTGGCCTTTAATGATCATTTCTAAAATAGTCATATTTAATTTTATTTGACCTATGATAATCTCTATTAAAATGTGTATTTTATTATGAATTTTTACATGTACAAGGTAAAAAAAGTCAAGTATAACAGCAAAAACACATTTAAGCAACTTTATACAACCTAAGTATTCATCAGTGGTGTGTAGGTTTCTTATTCTGCTGTTTAATTAAATGAAATAGGCCTATATTTGATAATAAAGTAAGTTGCTGAAAATATGTGGTTACATAAGAATGGAAGCCATTGTGGGCATGTTTCTTTGGGTAAAAACATATATGTACACACATATACAAACACATATAAATGCACATTTGTGAATTTACATCTTCTGGAAGGATACTTACATAGGCAAAAAGTAGACAGGGATACTTTCTAGGGTGTGAGGTTCTAGGGTAGGAGGGTCAAATGATATCAACTTTATCTTTTGTAGAGTTTGACACTTTTACCTTGTTCATGTAAAATTCATAGTAATAAAAAACAAATACATGTTTTAACAGAGATTTTATTATAGGTCAAATAAAGTTAAATATGAGTATTTAAAAATGATGATTAAAGACCAGTATATGCTACTCACTGTGCTATTAAATATGTATGTGCCAACTAAAACATCAATGATATTTGAAAATTATATTTCTATAAATAAATTGAAGAAATTTAGCAATCAAGCTTATCTGCAATGTAATTTGTACTATATGCAACAGGCTATATGCCTGGCTGCTATTGGGAATTTCACTTACAGTGGGAAATACCAAAAATACGAATTTTTTAAGAGTTTTTGCTATGTCTTACAATGTAATTTTATGGAGGGAGTACCTGTAGAACCTGAACGTCTAACTTAATTAAAGTAATACTAAACTTTTGACTTATGTGATAAAGGATATGTCATTGGGGGCTCTTTTTATGTGCAAAATGTTTTATGTTACTTTTATGAAGACAGGAATATTGAGTGTGTTGTGCATCTTTACATCTGGCCCTGGAACAATGTCCACTATGTAGATTAGTGATTACACAATTAAGTTAAAAATACCATTTTTTCCCTACAATTTCAACATAATTTTAATATTATGTACGTATAATGCAACTGTGTATTCTAATTTACTCTGATGTATTAGACAAATAAATGAAAAGGATGAGAGGCTCTGCTAAGATGCTATTCTAGAAAATTAATAATAGAAAAAAACACTGAATTCCACATTAACAGAGATAAACGTTTTATTTGGGTTTGTACAGAAGAATGAAGCTACACTTTTGAAAACTATTTTATGTCATATTTAACAGAAATATATTTGCATCGATGCATATTCCTAGAACAGAAGAAGTACTCAAATCTTATCTTTCCTCTGTACATTTTCAATAAACTTGATCAATAGTATAAAAGGATAGTTTTCACATTTAACTTTCACAGCAGAACTCTAAGGTTAGCGTTTAAAGACTAATCTCCCACTTTTTATTGAGATATAATTCACATAACAAATAATTCATCCTTTTAGCATGTACAATTTAGTGGCTTTTATTATAATTACAAGGTTATGCAGCCATCACCACCATCTAATTTTAGAATGTTTTCATTATCCCTAAAAGGAACTCCATATCCGTTAGGAGTCACTCCCCATTCCGCCTCTCAGGAGGTTATTTCTGGAAAACAAGCAACAAGTAAAAGAAAAACAAACACACACACACAAAAACCAAACTTTATAGAAAATTCATTTTCCCAAGGGCCTTTTTCTTAATCTTTAGGATAATTAAACCATTTTTTGAAGCATTCCTCTAGGTATATTTTTCTTTTGTCAAGTGGTTTGATTTTGCCAGATTCTCATTTATTGGTAGCTATACATTTGAGTCTAGGAGTTATCTAACAAAATTCTCATTAACTTCATGAAATCCTAACATTTATAAATGAAATTTCCATTCTACTTTTCCATAGCTATGTTTATGTTTGTAATTCAAAAGTATTGATAAAGGAATCGACAACATGGTCAAAGATATAGATATCTCTGTGTTAATTTATGTGTCCATTTTTCTATATTGGTATAATGTGAAGAGACATTTGAATGGGGCTAATTATATACATGAGTAATTCTTCAGTGGATGTTGTAGTGACAGTTTTCTGCTTTAAGCAATCTTGTTATTTCAAAGACTTGAATAAATACTACTAGGTTAAGAGCCCCTTTGTATATCACTTGAAATTGTATACATTTTTCTTTTCTTTTGAGAAACAGTGAAATGTCCTTAGTTTCTATTTGTGAAATTGATGATTGAGGGAATTAATTTTATTTTTTGCAGCTAAGAAAATTAGCATTTACTTAGTTTTTATTATTCTAGGCTTTAGTGACATTTAACTGATAGGTACTTTCAAGGATGCTGAGTTTCTTTTCGTTTGTTTTCACAACTGCTTCTGTAATATGTGGTGAGAACTCTAGGAAGAGACTGTTCTGTCAAGGTGAAGCTAATCTAATCATTTGATAGTGAGTTCTTGAATCCTCTCTCTGATTTTAAGTTTCTTTTACCCCTCATTTATTATATAAATGATGAATTGATGGGTGCTGACGAGCTGATGGGTGCAGCACACCAACATGGCACAAATATACATATGTAACAAACCTGCACGTTATGCACATGTACCCTAGAACTTAAAGTATAATAAAAAAATGAAAAAAAAAAACCAATATCTTGCTTTTTTCTCACTAAGCTACCAGTGAAGTCATTTCCCAGAGTAGGCAAAAATAAAAGATTTCTATCTTTAGTCTGGTCCTTTTTCTCTTGTCAGGTTTTGCATCTTTAACTCATTGATTTATTCATTCAACAAATATTTATTGCTAAATATCTTCCTGTTCCATAAAGAGTGGTAGGATCTAAAGACTCAGCAATAGAGTGAGACCTCATCTCTACAAAAAAATTTAATAACTTGCCAGGCGTGGTGGCATGCACCTGTAGTTCTAGCTACTTGGGAGGCTGAGGTGGGAGGATTGCTTGCGGCCAGGAGGGTCAGGCTTCAGCAAGCCATGATTGTGTCACTGCACTCCAGCCTGAGCAATAGAATAAGACCCTGCCTATAAATCAATGAATAAATAAATAAATAAATAAATAAATAAAGCTTAGCAGTAAACAAGAGAGAGATGATTGTTGTCCTAGTTGAATGTACAGATTAGAAGGGACTCAGATTCCCAAGAAGTCCTAGATTCAATGTATTGAGTACCAATCTGATGTCTGATATGGATAGTAGCATTGAAGATATAGAGTGGATTTGCACATGTGGGGATTGTGATAAAACAGGAAACTTCATGTGCCCTGGCAATGTGTACGGTGACATCTCAACATCAGACTTACCTTCTTTTGTGTCTCCGGTCAGCGCATACTACGTAAGGCACAAAGATGGTGCATGTTGAACTCGCTGTTTATGTCAGGTCTGCCATTCTGACTCTCACAACTTCCCATTTAGTGTATAAACTATTAAAATCCAGTTGTTAGGCTAGATTCATCACCACCTGCCTTTATAAAGTAGATATTTATAGATATTTATAGATCTATATAGCTCTTTGAAGGCATTGAAGATACCATATGTCTCTATATTTGCAAAAAATACATTCTGCAGTTAATAAGTTCTGAGGATTTTCCCACTTTTTTTTTTTTTATTTTAGATCATGTATACTGCCCTGGCTCAAGTGCTGGGTTGAAAATGTCTTTAAATATTACTCTTCATTAATCAAAAACTCACTGTCCTATGATTGTTTCTTGTATTGCACCATCAGATGATTTATACAACAACAGGAGCAACGGATTTTACTGTTCAACCAACTTCATGCTTACTTACTTGTGGGTTACATGTCCATGCAGCTTTATGGCCTTGAAACGGTTTTCTATTATTTATTTGTAAAATAATTCAATTGTTTTGCTTTATTTCACTCTCTTCAACACACTAAGATATTCGAAGTTTCCTGCATTTATTTAGCTTAGACAAATACCATTTTATTTCTCTGAATAAAATGTCCTAATTGTATAGTCAGTGTAGCTGATACAAATATTGTCCAAGGATAACTAAATTGTTTGTAGTTCTCTAAACGTGCTAAGCTATTTCATATTTTGATGTGTTTGCTTTTGCTCCTCATTCTGCTAAAATGTCATTTTCCTGATCATCCTTTAATTAGTCATTCAATAGGATTTCCAAAATCTCCTTTGGAAGGAGATGTTCCCAGTACTTCAAAGTTAAAGTTAGTGTCACATGTCTTAGTTCTCATACTGCACTCCAATCATATGTACTGGTGAGACCACAGGTGGGTTTCTTCTAATTAGCTTCATAAGTTGCAGAACCAGTTCCAGGATCTTTGAGAAGTTGTTTTTGTGAGAACTTTACTTTTTTTATGTAGTGCCTGTTTTGTATCAGAGCATTATTTCATTGTCACACACATTATATTTAAATCATTTATCCTTCTATGTACATATGAGATAGACACTAATATCTTTGAGTACATGATATATTTAGCTTCTTTTAATTTTTTATCCAAGTACCTAGAAAGGTGCTTAGGATATCATCAACATGAAACAGTTATGTGTAAAGGCATTAATGATATCATAAAACACAGGTGACAGTTTTCTCAGAGATTTTCTCTGACCCTATTAATGTTAAGCAAAAGATTTACTGTAGAATGATATCTGAAAAACTTCTATCAGTAAAGAAGTAAGGGGAAGAGCTAGGAAGGACCTATATACATTTAGATTTAATTAAAGCATTCCTCTGGATTAAATCACTTTAGGGCAAAGACCTTTTTTTCAGTTATGTAGACACCTTTCTGAATTGGCAGTTGGATCATGTAAATACAAAAAATGCTGTTAATATTTATTGTTTCAAAAGTATAATGGGAATTGTAGATCCTATTCAAGGGTTTCTGAAGACTGCTTTTGAGAAATGCATGTCCTTAAAAATATCATGTTCTTGGATTATATTCTTTTCATTTGTTTAATATCAATCAGTATTGTTTGCTTAGAACTTCTAATTCCATGTTTTATATACTGTAATTACTATTTATTTGTTGTCAATTTAGATGTGCAATCATGAAACATGGAATAGAATTTCATTTCTTTTAGAGCATTGCTATTTTGCACTATATACTTTTGAGAGAACATAAATGAGAAAAGATAATTTTCTTTTACGTATTCATTTAACACATATAACTGCTTCAATCATGGGACAAATTTATCTATTCAAATTTTCATTGGTCACTTGTAAAGTCTTTTCTATATGTTTAGAAATTATATTTTCTCGAGAGTTTCCTTTGATATTTATATTAGTTCTTTATCGTTTTGCTAATTGTTATTTATATAAAGGTATTTTCTTTTAATTAAATGAATTTAACTGGAAGACTTAACAATTATAATCTGGATATCTCTTCTGTCTTACCAACTGTTGGGGTGAATTAGGTTGGAATGGCTTATATAAAGCTCTGGACTCTCTTCTTATAATCCTCCCTCTTTTAATTTATACTGTATATTCCTGCAAGATAAATCTTCATAAAGTGCTTCAGTCAAGTAATTTCCCTACTCAAAAACCTCTAGAGGTCCCTCATTGCTTACTAAATTAAACTCAAACTTTCTCTCTGACATTCATAGCCCTCCAAACCCCACTATAATCCAGGTCTAGTCTCAAATATTACTATTCCTCTGTTTACACTGTTGACAACAATAAGACAGAATTATTTGGTTTCCACAGACTCTATTTTATTTTTTTTTCCACTCTGTATTTTTCTGGGTTTGTTCTTCCTGGAACACTTGTTCCTGTATCATTTCATACTGTTCAAATCCAGTTGATCCTTCAGAGCCCATCTCAGAAAATCATGTCTGTGAGAAGCCTCTCCTGATTTATTTATTCAACAAGTATGTACCTTCCCAGGCATTAGTCAAGGATACTGTGATTGAAAAGACAAAAATCCCTATTATCCAGAGCTTACTTTTTAGCTAGGGGAGGCAGATAATAAATGAAGAAACATATAAAATAAAAAATAATGATTTAAATATATAAAATATGAAGTGATAAGAAATATGAAGGAAAGTAGTGAATGTAAGATATCAAATGTGAAATTTGAGAGGGAGGGCTGGTATTTTATTGAGAGTGATCAGGAACATGTCAACTCAGATGAGAAGGTATTTTTCAGAGATACCTACTGAGAGAAAGAATTAGTCATGAGGATATCCAGAAGAATAGAGCCTGAGACAGGAGTGAGTTCAAGAACCTTGGGGCAGAAGCAAGCTTAGCATGGTTATAAAATAGTCAAAGGGCAAATGCGGCTAAACAGAAGTGAGTGAGCAGAAGAGTCACTGAAGTCAGAGAGGAGTAAGTCCTGGGGACCAGTCAAAGGACTTTGGCTTTCATTATGAAAGAGATCAGAAGCCACAGAGAGTTTTGAGCAGAGACATGACCTGAAATGACTTATATTATAAAGGATTGCTCTGGCTGCTGCCCTTGAATAGACTCTAATGACACAAAGGGAAAACAAGGGAGGACTAAAAGCTATGCTCATCAAGACTTAGTGATAAATTGAACCAGGGTTCTGGTGTAGGAAGTGACTAGATTCAGGGAAAGTATCATAAAATAAGGAAGTACATATAAAGGGTGAATAAGAAATCATAAGAAAAAAAGAGTAGCATTTCGGGAAATAGTTCTTCATCTTAATAACTATTATTCCTTTTTATTACGTTTGTTTTTCATACCAGCTTCTTTACTATGCTGTTACTTCCATCGTTCATATGTAAATCTCATAACAGCCCTTTAAAAATGTAAGTGTTGTTGGCTGGGCATGGTGTCTCACGCCTGTAATCGCAGCACTTTGGGAGGCTGAGGTTGGTGGATCACCCGAGGTTAGGTGTTCGAGACCAGCCTGGCCAACATGGTGAAACCCCGTCTCTATTAAAAATACAAAATTAGACGTGGTGGCATGCACCTTTAATCCCAGCTACTCGGGAGGCTGAGAGAGGAGAATTTCTTGAACCCAGGAGGTGGAGGTTGCAGTGAGCAGAGATCGCACTATCACACTCCAGCATGGGTAATAAGAGTGAGACTCTGTCTCAAAAACGAAAATAAAAGTATGTGTTGTTATTGTTACATTTATACAGATAAGGAACTTAGAATACAGAGAGGCTGAGCTATAAGAAAATATTATATGTGTCTATCTTCCTATATTCTTAGTAGATGAGGAAAAAAAGGCAAGGAATAAATACACTAGAATTTTACTAGTGGTAGAATAATAAATAATATTTTAGATTTTTATGTTTATCTGCATCTGTTTCAAGAAAGTGTTTTATTTTCCTTCTACTTATTTTAAAATTCTTATATTTTGGTGAATAAGGATATTGCCTTAATAATCTCATAACCATTAAATGTAAGAATTGTGAATTGACACCCCATTTATATGACTTTTCTTTGCTATTTTATGGTTAACAAAGTACAGAATTTGTAGTCAGACTTGGTTTCCAATTCTATAGCCTTGGGCAAATAATTTAGACCCCATGAACCTCAGTGTCTTCATCTGCAAACTGAAATTCCAAGGTTTTAGACTTATTTTCAGGATGCAAGTGGAAACAAAATGACAGTCTTAAACGCAATACCTATCACATAATACGGCATAATAAATGAGTGCTATTATGATGCCCATGTTATGTAGATATTCAGATTAAATGTTTCAACAGATAAGAAAAAAGGATACAGTACTATAATATATATAAGCAAATAGCTATATATTATAACTAATAAATTACTATGAAAATGAATTTCAACTCAGAACGTTAAAAAATTTCACTGTTTAATTCTTCAATATTATGACTTGATTTTAGACCTTTGTAGATGGCATTTATTTTCATTTTTCAATAATTAATATGCATTAATTTCTTGTCACTTAGTTATAAATGCCTTAGCAGATACATTTCAATAACTTTGAAAAATTATGAATAATAAGTTCAGGATTACTCTTCCATACTGGTTTAACATGGGCCAGTGTTTAGTGAAACAATCGGCTGACATCAGTAGCAAACAGACTTGATGTCAGTGCCTGTTTTGTTTAAACAGGAGTTTTAGCATCAGGTCCAATTCTATAAAAATCATTGCAATTATGACATTATGTGTGACAAAGTAAATTAAGATATTCTTTTTAAATTACATTTTAACAATTCAAACAAAATGTTTTCTGTAATTTTGTAAATGTTGCCTTCTCTAGTTAGAAAATTTTAAAAAACAGTATAAAATAAAACTGTTTAAATGTAATCATGTGCACACCTAAAGTAATGGCATAGACCCTATCTTCCTCATACACAAGTGTATGTAAGTATGTATGTTTTTTCCCTATGCTTTATAGCAATTCAAATAACAAACTGCTAGATACCAGTTAGTGTGACTCAATTGCATTTTTCCTAGAGATATGGAACAAAGAAATAAAAAAATCCAATCTTCTGCAATGTTTCAAAATTAGCAGTCCTACTGAATTATTGCTGTATAATTATATTATTAACATTTGCTTTGCCTCTATTATGAGTTATTCTCGTTAGCTTTCACTTTCCTTCAGTGTCACAGTGTTCTTCATAGTACAGTGACTGTTATAAAATAAACTCATGCTATGTAATAGTTCTCAGTAAAACTGGGCTGAGTTTGTGAAGGGTATGCATCATAATGAGCTCCACCACACTTAATTTTAGATTCATCGGCATGAATCACCGATGAGCCTATCTTTTCTTAAATTAGATCTTTCAGCATCTTCTATTAATATATTGGAAGCCATACTCCTTTTTGAATAGTAGCCAAAAATATGTCACTAAGTTAGGAAGTTCTTCTAGTGATAGAATCATCCAGAGATAGCCCTCTGTCTAATGTAGTTTCTCCCCGTGGAGTCTCCTGATGTTCAAAAAGCCATAAAGGCAAATAGCTTAATAGAGAGAAAGGACATGCAGTGCTGTTGGCTAGACATGAGATCTTCTGTACTTCAGCAGTAGAAATAAAATAGTAGAATCATGTAATTTGGTAACCAGGGAAGGATTTTGTAATCCTCCCTGATACACCATCTGGATAGACATAGGTCCTGAAAAGTTGAAGTATGAAACTTTCTTTTAGAGCTTGGTTAACTGTAATATATGTTGTAAACTGACTCTAAGGTCTGTATGTTCCAATGTATACTAAAGACCCTCTGCTTAAATTGAATCATAATGCTGTAGGATTTGAGTTTTAATTTATATCATTTTCAGTTTTGATTCCTTCTTGGCATATTGAAAATCATTTGAAAGTGAAGTTTGTTCTTTTACTTTTACATACACTGGATCAACATTCTTTTAAATTATTCTTAAATATAGTGTATAATATGAAAATGCATTATTATAGTCCTCTGATAAATAATTATCCCCTGAAAATAATTTAATTATGTAATGAAACATAATTACATTTAAACAGGTTTATACTGTTTTTTAAAATTTTCTAACTAGAGAAGGCAACATTTTCAATGGGGGAACTATTATACTGTTGGAACTTATGAGTATAATCAGTAAGTTGCTCCCAAATAACAATTATAAAAGAACAGCATGTTGATATTTTTATAATTTTAGAACTCGGAAAAACATCATTTCTGATTTATGATGAAACTGGAACACATTACTCTCTAATACATTGTATTTTATTAGGAAACCATGCTGAATTCTGACTATTGACCTAGATACAGCCTTCAAAATGATGAAAAGTTAGAATGTGCCTTTTTATTTCCTTAAAATGTCTTAGTTTGAATACATTATTTTAAAAAACGTACATAAGATTATGTATTCACAGGCCTTTGTGTTGGCTAGTACATATAATTTATCTGAAACTTTATAAAAAACCAAAGAACCCAAAAACTCAAGTGTCATGATTTTGAGTTCAGTTTTAAAAGTTAATACATGCAGTCAAAAGTTAAGCTGAAATGTCTAATCCCTTAAGTAAATTTAATGATTTAAATAAGATTTGCCTGTGTGTCAGAATATACTATGCAGCATAATGTAAGTGATTAAAAAATAAAGAAGGCATAATATTTGTTTTTAAGGAAGTTGTTATATCCTTGAGAACTGTGACAACCTCACTCTTGATTCTGATCAAAGCAGAATACTAAGCATGCAGTAAGAGAGTACTGTGTTTATGGGGTTTAAAGAAAGAAGGATAAGATCAAGTTGTTAGGAATCCAGAAAAATATCACAGAGAAGGAGGCACCTGAGATTGTCAATGAAGAACAGCTTGGATTACAATGGTTTGAAAATAAGGGAAGATATTTTAGAATAAGGGAACAGTATGAATAAAACAACAATAGGTGAGGTCCAAATCATGTTTGGGTATAAGGAGCAGTCTCAATACTGGTTGAGTATAGGAAATAAATAGGATGTTTATGCATGTTTTTCCTTTTTCTGCTCCTATGTAGGCATAACTAAGGTGTTATTATTAGATCCAGAATCTGTCCATACTAGTCTCTAATTCTTAAAGAGCTCCTTTCTAAATTTGTACACTTTACCCTTATCCTGTTATTGCAACACAGCAGTCAGGATTGGAATATTCTAGTCAACCCTTTTTGGGATCTATTTCAGTCAATCCCGGAACTGAGTGGGTGGACTTCATGTTAATGGGAAGAAAACACCTGAAATATTTTAAAGGTAAGGAATTTATATTAGGTTTTGATGACATTTGGGAGCCATTGAGGTTTTCTATTGGGAAATTATACTGTTGGATCTTACGAGAATAATCAGATATTGGTTCAACTGAAGAGTAAGAGAAATATTTGAAGCAATGAGATTGGTTAAAAGGCAGTTAAAACATTCTGGGTGGAGGCAATGAGGAAATGTGTCATGGAGTTGGTATTACAAATGGACGTAAACATATGGCTTAGTGAACTCCAGTTTACTTGCATTAGAATTTAGCAATTAGGAGATTTAAAATTAGGAGTTAAACATTTTCATTTTTGATATCATGGAGGTGAATAATGAACTCTCTTTTAATCTCAAGATCTTGGTCTGAAAGAGGAGTTAATTTCATGGATCTCTTGCACTGTTCCTTACTATGGGTATTTGGTATGGCTTACAGGCCCCGCAGCATCAGTTGCATTGTTTAGGACAGATAGAAAGTAGGTGGTTAGGCTGTGGTCTCCAGTAGGAGGTGTGGAGCAGGTTTACTGTGCATGGTTACTGACTTGTCTGATTCCAATGAGACAGAACACACTCATATGCAGCAAGCCACGTGAAGTGGATTTATTACTTACAGTTAAGCAGAAAGGGACAAAAGAAGCATAGCATCCTATGTGAGCTCATTTCTCAAGGTTCAAAAAAGCTTACTAAGGCAGATTGAGTTTTGACTGCACAGGCCCTGCTTGCAACACCGCTGGGGGACCCCCCAAAGGCAGACTCCCTTGGATTATATACCTCAGCGACAGAATGAATCACTGAGTAAATATTTGAAGGACATCCTGCATCCGGGAGAATGAGAAACTAAGCCTTGGATGTTGCAGGCAATTCTTTTCTGACTCAAGATGTTACATTCCACAAGAGGGACATGAACAAGGCTTGAACTGTGTCAGGCAGCTTCTCCCTATCTCAGGATATTCCATTTCCAGCTCATTCTGTAGCTGTGCTTGAGAACCACAAGAAAAAAAGAGGGAAGAATTGGGTTAGTTCAAGGTCACCCAGAGAACTGTTCTGTAGGAGGCCCTATCCTAGTCAGGCTGTTTAATTTTATGATTCTAACTAGGGAGAGTTTCTCTCTTTTCTTGTGCTACCATCATCTTGCAATCAACCAATTACATGGTTTTCAGCTTGACATGTTCAAATGTATTATTTTAATTTAGTGATATAAACAAATTAAAACTATTAGCATCAAGGGATGAAGGAAAACATTTTTTTTTCCTTTTTTCCAAATCTGCTTTGCTCCTATGTAGGTATAAATTAAGAGGTCTTTATTAAATCCAGAATCTTTCTATATTAGTGTTGAATTCTTAAAGAGCCCCATTCTAAATTTGCACACTTTACCCTTATCCTGTTATCACAGCACAGTTGTTGAAATTGGAATGATTCTATTCACTCATGTTTGAGGTCTATTTCAGTCAAGCCCAGAACTGACTGGGTGGATCCATGTTATTCTTTTGCTCTGAGCTCTGTACACCTTATTTGGAGGTTATTAATATTGTAGGTTGCTTATAGATAAGTGAATTTTGCAGCTTGTGTCTAAGGATAAATCTAAAAAGTATAAGAGCTTCTCGATTTGCATTTTTGTTAAGCACCAGGGCTATGACTGCATTCTTCATAATTTCAAGGGAGTCATTAGGATCTTTTAGACAAGATTAGATTGTCGTGTCAATTCAGCACCTTGAACACTTCCTCTCTGCCCATGGGCTCCACTGCAAGTAGCTAGATAGCTTTCTGGGTTTTGCTTCAAATTCCACTTTTTGTTTGGTCCCTTGGATTTAATATAAAAACATTCTCTTAATTCCAGGCCCATTTTGCCTATTGCAGCAACACAAGATCCTCTTGGTTATCACCTTTTGTTACTGGACCACACTACCCACGAGACAGCTGTGATATCCTAAATGCGTGCTGTAGTATGAGAGTAACCTATCCATATGAGTAACAGGACCCCAATTTCTCTACTCAGCTCATAGAAATTATGTACCCTGAAGACTTTGGCACCTCTAGGATTTCTGCCATTAGTAGTGAGGACTTTGAAAATGTCAGTATATTTTCATGTCACACTAGATATAACTTGTTCCTCCTAATTAAAATGATAGAGGGTTAGAAACCAACACTGGCCCAACCAAGAGCTGTGCAATTCTCCTTAGAATACAATGGAAGCATCTCTCTAGTGTCAATAATTAATTCTATACTGTCAGAGGGGCAGCTGTGTGTCCTGAGGAATTACTGTAAGACAGCCCTTCCCATTCTTGCTTAAATATACTTTTAGGGAATGAATGATGAAAGCAATTTAGTGAAGAAAAATGGACTGCGAATATGTAATATAAAATTCTAATCACTTTCTATTGCTAAATGAGAAAAGATGTTTAAAACAACTGATTTACCAACTTTCTAGCTTGTAACTCTCCTAGTATTGTATATTGATTCTGCTTACCGAAATTCATGTTCTGTGAGAGAGAGATATTAGCTCTTTTATAAAATAATTCCCAGCCAATTCAATGAATAGATGCTTGTTTTAAAATTAATGTAACCTAATATGATAATTTATAGCTTTTATAACATAAACTAAATTGTGCAATGTATAAATACATATAAATTTAAATTTTATAAAGCATAGAAATAGTGATAAATATGTTAACATCTATTAAATAGTTTAATTAGAGTTTTGAAAGCATTCTTCTGGAAATACAGTATCAGTGATAAAGTAGACATGTTTCAACTATAGATAGAAGTAATTTATATTTGTACATAACTTTGGCATCTGCTAGAAAACATTTCTCTTATGTAATCCTTACAAAAATGTTGTGAGATAGAAAAGGTTGGTGTCATTATATTTACAGTAAAGAGGAGAAATTTGTTCAATAAAACATACTTGAAAATGACAGAAATGGAGCTAGAGTCGTATGACTCCTAGTATTAGTTTGTCTCTATCGAAATGCTGAAAAAATGTAAATATAATATATTATATATGTAATGTATATATTTTATGATTTTATGATAATATTTATATATATATTACTAAAGACAGAGTTCATGAATCATTTGCTCAATAGCAGGAGTCCATTGCATTTCTCTTTTTGGCCAGTTATCTTGCAAGGCACAGGGAACACAACTTTATTGAGCAGGTTTGCCCTCAAAGGATGGACACTCTGATAAATACTCTAATTTAGAAGTCACAGACACAGGGAATAATTTGCCTCTTTAACAGTATAATGCAGTCTTCTCTTTTCCCCTACAACGTTATTGACTGACCGAAGAGAGGCTCACGGTTCAACTTGTTTTATCTGCAGATGAAGTGGAGGTTCTCATTGAAAAGGAACTCTTCCAAGAACCGGACACCTGGATTCCACTTTTGCCTTGTTACTAACGTTACGTGTAACTGTGAGAGTATCATATAACCTTTTTCGTCCTTAGTTTGTTCATTTATGAAATAATCAAAATAAAGCTTGTCCTAGCTACCTCACAGGATCAATATGAGGAAGAAAAATAAGATTTCATAGGTAGAATCAAAATTGAAAAATGTAGGAGGACTGAACAGATACAGGGTAACAGTGTTTAGTTCTGGACTGTATGGAGCAATTATTATCAAATTAGAGTTATAATAAAAACTGTTGCATTGATTCTTGTCTTTACATTTATTAATTTTAATTAAGTAATTAATGCATGTATTTACTGAGATGCGGTCTTGCTTCGTTGCCCAGGCTAGAGTGCAGTAGTACAATCATAGTTCAATGCAGCCTTGACCTTCCTGGCACAGGTGAACCTCCTACTTCAGTCTCCAGAGTAACTGGGACTACCGATGGATGCCAACATGACTGGCTAATTTTTTTTTATTTTTATTTTTATTTTTATTTTTTATTTTTTTTAGAGCTGGGATCTCCCTAAATTGCACAGGCTGGTCTCAAACTCTTGGACATAAGCAATCCTCTTGACTAGGCTTCTCAAGGTTTTGGTATTACAGGTGTGAGTCACTATGCCCAGCCCATATTCTTTAATTGAGCCATACCCTTGTGATCCTGGGGGAAAAGTAAACTTAGGTGATGAAAATGTCAGAAGTGAAAACATATTTCATTGTCCCTCTGAAGGCCCTGACATTCCAAATAAGCTTTGTCAATATGAATTTGTAGACTGAGGTAGATTGGAGTGCCACTTTTGCTTTGCCTTAGGCTGTTAATATAAAACATACACTTTTTATGTCAAACCAAGTGGGGATAAGTTATTGTTAGAAACCTATAATGATTTCAGATTTTCAGAACAGTAATGAACATCGAAGAACCATACATTCATGTAGTTCTACATGGAAGGCAAACCTCTGATTTTGGATAAGCAAACTGAGGATGAATTTCCATTCTCAAATGGTTTCTATCATGAACTTTTTATATCACATTGTACTTGTGTTTATATTTCTGAAGGAGAAACACACTGGAAAGATCAGGACACTGTGGAGACAGAGTCATGTGGAGCACTCATAAAAAATTCAATGCCCTCAGCATTCACAGAAGTAGGTCATTTCATTCTTAATTAAAATTATATATTATAGTCACTGATTAACTTGTATCTGGATATTAGATACTCTGAGCCTTCTTTACTGGCAAAAACTATTGTACAAATAAATATATTGTATACACAAAACTATAACAAACAGTTAATATCTAGTTAAAAGATTAAGAAGTTTTTTCTCAAATTTTATTGCCCTTTATCCCATATTTCATAATTTCACGCCTCTGTCTTGCATACTTGTGGGATTCTCTATCTTAATGACCTATTTTTATCTTTGGTTGCTTGTATCAGCAAAATTTGGGAAAGCTCAGGTCTAAATGGAATACACAGAGCATTACCTTAACAACTGTATGTGAATCCCTGGTGTTAGTATTTCAGGGATGACTATTGAAAGAAATGCCACAAAATCTTGATGTTTTCAAAGATATAGAAAGGATGAGTAGACAAAGAATAAAAAAAAATCACACTCTCCAAAGTGCAAATTATACGAACTGTGGGCAGATAAACCCCTCCTAATGTAAAACCACAGCACAGTAACTTGAGACATATTTGATCATTCCCGGAGACAGGGAGATCTCTTTAGAGGGCATTTGAAAACATTATTCTGAAGGTCTAAAAGGACATTGGATGGGTCATATAAAATATTAACTATAAATTCAGGTATTATATTAGAGCACTCTACAGAAATGAAAATGCATTTGGTGGTGGATTTCATAAAATGGATGAAAGAAGTGAATTCGTATTTCTCGTTCACCATCATTAAGACAATTTTACCTGTACCATTTTTTATTACTTGCTGGCTGGATGGGAAATTTAATATTTTGGTTAATTTAAGTTTCAAATTTTAGCTATTTTATAACATATTTTTCAATAGTTTGAAACACCATACTATACTAGTAAAATTACTATTTTCTCATTTTACATAAACGTCAGTACTTTTAGCATGAAATGGCTTTTCTATACTTTTCTATATACATATTTGTAGTTTGCTTGGGAAGATAACACAAAATTAAATGTCAGTTTGCTCTTTGAATTCCATAAATATAATGCCAAAGTAATAGTTATCAGATCCATGGTGTCCCAAACCAGATGTTAACATAGTTCCTCATGGTTTGATAGTGGCTTTATGATTTATATTTAAAATATTTTGATAGGTGAAGGATAATTGTGCTGCCCTAAAATATCAGAAAATGAAATTTTGAAACTTTATTATAGTCACACAAATCAACTGATGTCCCTTTGTTTTTATAGTGCAAAATATTTCTCCTTGTTGAAAATGAGTGCATCAGCATAAAAGCCTCTTGAGCGAGAAAAATGTATATTGATCACTATAAGTGCTTTTCTGTAATACCTTGAAGTTATTGAAATTGACCCTAAACCATGTTCTATTTCCGACAATGGATTCTTTTCATGTGTTATTGATTGATTTACAGCTTAATAGAGATGCGGAAGTAATTTCTGTTATAAAAACACGTGTAAGGCCTTGTGTTACTACTTGAATTTGTTTGTAGCTTTAAGAAAACATCAAACACGTTATACTCAATATAAGAGCTAACAGATTAACCAACGTAACTCTTATAACACTTTTATCCTTCAATAATGTGTTGAAATAAATACGCATACTGAATCATCTATAGGACCACAAAGTACAATCTGGCTAGTGCACATGTGGAGAAAATAAATTATAGAGTAAAAGGTTGTTTGTGTTATAACCTGAATTGTACTCTTTCTCAGATTTGGTTTATCATTCCTTCGCACCTCACCATTTCCATTTGGAAAATAGTGATAACATTAGTCTTCTTCTAGCTCAATGGCTGTTATGAAAATACATGAGGCAGCATATGTGAATAGTTCCCAAAGCTTTCCAAGAAAGTTGCTTTGCAAATTGAGGTAATGCATAGGTCAACTTTCCTGGCTAAGGCAGATGGTTCCTCATTGTTACTTAGTTTCTCTCATTCTAAGGGCAAAATTGGCTGCCTGCCAAAGACATGGATTATCATGAAGAACTGGCATAGATTCCAGGACTTGAGCCCTGACTCCTGCTTTTGCATTCCTAGTGACCTGGATCAAATGAACACTGCCAGCATGGATTGACAGAAAGGCAATACATCTCATGATTCCTGGGCTTCCATTTGCTACTTCAAACTGTCTTTTCCTTTTCTTTTTTTCTTAACATCTTGAACTGTAGGGTGAAAGGCTAAATAAGATATCCAGTTGTTTTATATAAAATTGTACACAATATAACACAGAGGTTTTAAATGTTAAAGATTAGAGACACATAGCTGGTTAAATGCAAATAATTTGTTATACTTGTACACTGTTACTTCATACTTCGTTGTCACAATTTATACCATGTATCTTAGCACAAGTAATAAAAATGGGATTAAGAGCTTTATATAATCAGTGTGAGACAGTCACACTGAATGCAGTATTAAAAATTCATTCTAACTGATTTATAATTCAGGAGCAAAATACAACATTTAGAAAATCACATATTTTGACTGCCCACATATTTTGTTGATGAGCTAATTAAGGATTACCTAGATAGATATTATGTGATTCTTTTATAAAATAAATCAAGAGAAAAGGTATCAATAGGAATTAAAACATTCTTAATTCCATTACATTTTCCAAACAGTTTGAGTGAATAAAGATGACTAAACAATATCAGCAAAAATTAAATAATCAAAACCAATGGAATGTTGAATACATGTTAGTGCAATTAAAGTTATATATTTTTACATATGCAATATCCTGTGGAGATATTGAAGTGGAAAATATTTTGGAGTGATTCCCTCTCAGGGAGTATTTTTGAAATGAATGCCCTTTCCCCCTACACATGTATCTTCTTGGCATACAAACCATGTGTGTTAGCTTCTAAGTTTACTTGTATATTTGAAAATAATTTGTCTTTGAATCATTGGGTTGATTCAAGATTCTGGCTCTATCTTCAGTAGCTCCCATGATGCACTACAAAAGGTAAATTCAATAACATCATTTCACATTTATCTATAAACTATTTTTCCTCGGCACAATCTCTTCCCACTGGCATGCACGTGAGAGTGCACACATACACATAAACATACACACACATACACTTCCTGTTTAAAACGATTTACTGTTACTCCCATGTATTCTTTAACCCTCTGCTCTAAACGCTATTATTTTCTCATCTTTCTCTACACACGAAACCATAGTTCCCTCTCTGCCTATGGTCATGTTTTTCCTTACAATAAACCAGTTCTGTTCATAATCTCTGTAAGTCTCAAAGTGAATTCTGTACTGAATCTGCCCAAACTAATCTTTCTCTATTCAGAGAGAATGCACTGAAACCAATACAGTTTAGTAGGTTACCCTATATGACATGTGGTAAAAGTAAACTACTATTGTTGAAATTTGAAATGAAAAGTAATTAGAACACTTTTTCTTGTTTGAAGTCATGGTTGAAAATGAAAGTGTGTTTTTGTTTCTGATACTATTTAGTGGTTGCTTTTTTTGCAAACACCCAAGGGTTTTAAAGTTAATAGATGCCTTGAGATTCTAAAAGTTTTATAAAATGACTATAACCAGTTTGGATAATATAGATACTTCATGTGCGGATCCAAGATTCCTAATGGACTTTAAATCATCTGCATTTACAACATGCACGTAGGCAGATTCCAAGAGTTATAAATTGGTCATTGAATTTATTAGATAGTGTCTTATATCTTTATCTAAGAACATAGAGAAGGGATGAAGACCATTTATATTGCTTTCACTAACTGTTTAAATCTATCATGCATTTAGGAATATAATTGCAGGCTGCTGTTTAAAGTTTTGATAGTATAATATCTGGAAATTATATACATATCCTACTTTGCTTAATATGCCTTCAGTTTTGTTAGTTATCATGAACCATATACCACATAGTGTGGCAGGGTTGCGTAAGGAGAGAGTCTGAGTGGTGTGTGTGTGTGTGTGTGTGTGTGTGTGTGTGTACTGGCAGAGGTTGAATTAAGCCCTGTAACAAAAAAGGAAACAAGGCTTATCCTAAGAAAATGTATAAGGATCTTTATTTAGGATCTATTTTATGTCCTTCCCCTGTGTCCTCCAACTTTCAGGCACTCCATTATTTGATAGTTTAATTCTCAGACGCTGAGGATCAGAACAGATGGATGCAGAAATTCTGGGAGAATCTTGGCTGAAGATGTGGGTTTCTCTTCTGCAAAGAACACAACAAGATCAGAGAATCTTTAAAATGAGATGGGAATAAATTTCAAGGATCATATTTGACATTCTAAATTAAAACATGATTTCTTTTTTATGGTCTAAAAGCAGCTGTCTAGTTCCTTTAGAACAACCACAGTAAGGTAACTAAAGCATAATCGTTGAGAGTTTTTGTTATGGATCTGTCCAACTGGGCCCGTGTGTTCTGCCTTTCATAGCTCAATGAGCTTAGCGTTTTTTATGCTTCAGTTTCTTCAACTGTAAAGTGAAGTTATTAATAATACTTATTTCACAGATTGGTTGAGGGGATTAAAAGTGATGATACCTGTAAAGTGTAGCGTAGTGCTTGGAAGGAAACTCTCAATGACTAGTGGCAATCTTACCTGTTGATTGATTGATTGATTGATTGAGATGGAGTCTCACTGTGTCACCCAGGCTGGAGCACAGTGGCACAATCTCTGCTCACTTCAACCTCCGCCTCCCAGGTTCAATTGGTCCTCCTGCCTCAGCCTCTTGAGTAGCTGGGATTACAAGTGTGCACTACCATATCCAGCTAATTTTTGTATTTTTAGTAGAGATGGGGTTTCATCATGTTGGCCAGGCTGGTTTCCAGCCAGCAATTATTTTTATATGCTTACATTTTTTGAGAGTTTGTTAAAAAGTTTATTTCCCCACATTTTAAGTCTCAAACGAATCTTGTTACTCCTACATGTTAGAAGATGTTATACCTTGTAGATGGTATTCAAAAGGACTGTTTCTCTCAAATGGGAGCCATTTAAGCATTTGAGATAACGTGTTTCTCCAAGTCTTTTATTTCTGAAACTAAAATAATCAGTTGTTTCACCTCTTCATAGGTCATGATTCATCTTTCTTACTATTCTCCTCTGGGGACTGAGCATTTGTTAATGTTCTCCTAGAAATTGATTGCAATATTCCTTGTGGATTGGAAGGGCAGAGTGAAGCACAATTTTCACTTACTCCTTTCAGTGTAATTGCTTTTGATGATGTAGGTTCCATTCTTATTATTTTGGGGCTACATTTTCTTGTTAAATTGAGGCAGTTACAAATTACATTTTGAGCAACATCATGAAAATTAAGCTTTCAGTCAACTCAAAATCTGAAGTGATTTTAAAATTGCTTTATTTTATTTTATTTCACACTTTAGTTGACACAATAATTGTACATATTTGGGGAGTATACAGTGGTGTTTCCATATATTTCATGTATAGTGATCAGATCAGAGTAAGTAACATGTCCATCATCTCAAATATCATTTCTTTGTGTTGGGAACATTCAACATCCTTCTTTTAGCTATTTGAAACTATAATATATTATTGTTAATCATCCTATAGTTCTATGGAACACTAGAAGTTATTCCTTCTCTCCAGCATAATTTGTAACCTTTAATGAAATGATTTTAATCTCCTGTCCCATTGATTGGATGGTGGTGTGTTTCATCATGTATATTTGTCTTTGTTTTAATTGATATTTTAAGTCTTATTGCAGAAATTTCTTTCTATTCCTATAAAAATAATTTCAGCTCCTGGTACCATCCTGTCTATTGCTGAACTAGAGCAAAGTTTGTCTCACTTTTTGGGTGAGGATATCCAACATGGAAGGAGAAATGGTGCTCCCCAGACAAGGGAGAAGTCTCAGGGACACAAACCTCTTTTCTGTAACCCATTTCCTAGAATCACTTATCCTTGTAGTTAACTCCCAAAATGCTTCCTTTAGCCTTGAGAAGATAAAATGAAATATCTTTCTATTAATTATGTCCTGATAAGCTTGCAGCATCATTTTACTTTTTTGTTGTTTTTGATTTTATGTTAGTGTATACTCATATTTGTAAAAAATTTTAGTTCAATTTAGTACATTTATTGAGCATTCATGCAGTACATGACAATGCTCACTGCTACTAGGGGGATCTCTTTCCTCACAAAGCTCTGTTGACATTGGCCATGGGCTTCCAGACGATTTCTAGGGCCACCTTTCAAAGTACAAGTATGCGTGAGAATAGTCTTCCTAACAGCCTTCAATTCTAGATTAGCTTGGAGTCAGATCAAGCCACAATCTGGGTGCTTCCATCTTGAGCATATCTAAATTGAGGCAAGGATGGAGAGTATTCAGAGAACAAGAGAGTCCTTTGTTTTCCAGGAGTCTATGAGGAAGTAAAATTTGATGAAAAATTTTGGAAGATTAAATTTTTTTTTTTTTTATTATACTTTAAGTTCTAGGGTACATGTGCATAACGTGCAGGTTTGTTACATATGTATACTTATGCCATGTTGGTGTGCTGCACCCATCAACTCGTCAGCACCCACCAATTCATCATATGTTTTTATAACACTTTTATTGGTATATATCCATTCATGCACCTAACATTAGCTTCAGGTCTTATCAAGTTCCCCTGATGTTTATGTTGTTGGTGTTTAACCAGTAGCTCCTCTCATCCTTTTCATGTGATTTAGGTATTTGGATAACATACATAGATTTTGATTCTGCATATTATAAAATGCAGACTCAATTTCACATGTCACCAATCACCATACCACAGAAACAATATGACAAATGCCTACTCCTTGTCTAAGCCCCATATAATGAAGACCCAGCGTCAGCTTATGTGGGAAAGCAAATCAGTCATCAAATGCCATCCGAAGAAGTTTGGGCATTTTTTAATAAATGTTTCATATCACGGAGGAATTCAGACAAGAAATAACATGACTAGTAAAATCAGATGGATAACAGTGTGTAGAAGCCAGGATGTAGGTATAGCAGGAGATTTTGTGTGTGTGTGTGTGTGTGTGTGTGTGAGAGAGACGCAGTCTCACTCTGTCGCCCAGGCTGGAGTGCAGTGGCGTGATCTTGGCTCACTGCAAGCTCCGCCTCCCAGGTTCACACCATTCTCCTGCCTCAGCTTCCCGAGTAGCTGGGACTACAGGCACCTGCCACCATGCCTGGCTAATTTTTTATATTTTTATTAGAGATGGGGTTTCACAGTGTTAGCCCGGTTGGTCTCGGTCTCCTGACCTCGTGATCTGCCCGCTTCGGCCTCCCAAAGTGCTTGGATTACAGGCGTGCGCCACCGTGCCCGGCCTTCAGGAGATTTTTTCAGTAGGCATGAGGCTGATTATGAAGAAGCCATGTAGAAGTACAAGCTGCAAGCATTGGTAACTGAAGGGGACAGAGAAATGGAGGAAGGTGTTAAGTTAGTTGGAGGTCATAATATGGATATTAATTATAATTTTAACATGGGTAAGAAAGGCTGAAGGATATGGCTTATCAGGAGGATAAAGTGTTCAGGTTTGGGCATGTTACTTTGAGTTCCACATGGGATAAAAATAGGGATTCAAAACTTAACATAAGAAGAGAGGCCAACTCTGGACCAAGAAGAGATTTGATAGTCATTCAGTTTTTGAAGTGATTGGATGAAGGAGCTAATCAGATGGGAAAAAAACTGAGAGGACTAGACCAAGATAGTGGGCAGTGTGATGATAAATTTTAAATAACAGGAGAGACAATATCTAAACTCAGGTAATTTTAAGAAGAATAAAGATTACATAGGCAAATAGATGTTATTACAGTTATAGTTAAGAAGAATATGGCCAATTTAACATTTTGAGGAAGTATATCTCTATGTAACCCTATATTAACACATCTACATCTTTATCTTTTTATATAGCTTTATCCTTTGTTCAATAGTATGCTTTTGGAGGTAACATACAAGCGCCATCAGCATTTTTCTTAGGGAGAAATCACCAAATCTGTTATTGTTACAATAAAACAATATAACTCTTTTTACCATCAGTAATATTTCAGAAGGCACTGAAATGCAATTTACCATTATTGTTTAAAATTGTTCTTGAAGTATTCAAGAAAAAAATTGACATTGGAAATGAAGAGTTATATTTAATGTTATTTCCAGATTATTTTATCAATCCAAAAATCTTCCAAATCAATAAATATATTCAAAATAATAAGAATTAATTACTGTGCCTGGTGAGAATATAACCATTTGCAGTTCAATAGTTTGCTTTAAATAATTGACAGTAATCTTAGCCTAGGCAACCAAGCGAGACTTCTGTCTCTAAAAAATAAAAATAAATAAAAATCAGCAGTTGCCAATTGAAAAATGAAATGGTTGTGTCATCAAAATACTTTAAAACATAAAACAAATGCTCAGGATTAAACTTAACAAGATATGTATAAAAACTTTATTAATAAAACTGTAAGTATTTCTGAGAGAAATTTAATAAAACAAATAAATGGTGGAGGTTGCAGTGAGCTGAGATTGTGCCACTGCACTCCAGCCTGGGTGAAAGAGTGAGACGCTGTCTCCCACTGCCCCCCGCCACCAAAAATAAAAGTAAGACCCAGTAAGTATATCAGTATAGTTTTCAGGCTAGAATTTTAATAATACTGAGAAAAGGATAAATTATGTAATAATTAATATTGCAATAGTTTTAAGTTTGCAAAAGCACTTGAGTAAATATATTACCACCATAGATCAAAATGAATACTCAAATATTTAATTTTTAGCCGTTAAGATACTATAATACAATGGTATAAATATAATACATTTTACATTCGGTGACAAAAATTATTTGCTTGGCTAAGCTTGAGTCAGGTTTTCTGAATCTTCTGCTAGGCCCATCTCCGCTCTTCATTGTAAAATCCAGTTTTGACAAAGAACCCTGCTGCGTCAGTTTGGCAAGAATCCACCATCGTCAATATCTGATCATCTTTGATATTTTATCAAGTTCCTCATCCTCCACATCCCCAAATGACACCTGATCACCCTGGTCTGTCTTCAGCAAGAATCCCGTTAGGTGGGTTTAACCAGAATTCTCCTTACCCTTGATGTTTCCTCTAGTAATTTTCATTTCACTGGACTCCACACTGTTCCTTGGCTATGAATTCCTACTTGACCCTGCTGCATTTGGAGTAGAGCCCAACCACTCTCCCCCATTGCCGTACTCTCTTGCAGTAGTTCCTCTACCCATGTTGATGCTACTGAATAAAATCTTTCTTATTGGGCTTTAATAAGTCTCATAGAATATATGTATTTTTAACATTTGTAGTGCTCAAAGGCAATAATTAAGAAAAAATTTAACGATTTCACTGTGTAAACATTTTATTTTGCTTTTTAGTTGAAAGTAGTAAAAACAAAATCAATAAACAAATGATGTGCTGGTTAAAGATACTTGCAACACAGGCTGGGCACGGTGGCTCACACCTGTAATCCCAGCACTTTGGGAGGCCGAGGTGGTAGATTACTTGAGGTCAGGTGTTTGAGACCAGCCTGGCCAACACAGTGAAACCCTGTATCTACAAAAATAAAAAAATAAAAAAAGATACTTGCAACATAGATGAGAGATAGAGGTTTAATTTACCTATAATATTTATATAAATTGCCAATATTAAAAAGACCAATGAGGACATGGTGATTTGTAATAGGTGAAATTGTCACTGTCAATCAGAGTGAAAATATAATTAAATTTGTTAGCAATTAAATATGTGCTTCAGTGACAACAAATTGGTGAGCTAATGGAAATTTACGTGAACTGTTTGTTGGAGGATAAATTGATAGAACCTTTCTAAGAAGCAACCTGACAGTATGTGTACAACTTAAATATTAGTAAGGCTTTAATTCAGAAAATCCACATTGAGTAATCTCTTTTAAGGAAATGTTTGAAAAATTACATACTTGTGTAGATTTATATAAGAATATTTATAAAGAACAGAAAAGAAGAAAACATTTTGAAGTATTTTGTTCCTGGTTAAGTTAAAGTACATTGCTACACTCATTAGAATGTGTAGCCATCAAATATTTAAATCAACATGTTACTAAGTATGCTGTTAAGTAAAAGTAGACATGATAGACTACATATGTAATGCAATCTCATTAAGCAACAAAGAGATAGAGAGAGAGAGAGAGAGATGGAGGGAGAGAGGGAGGGAGAGAAGGAGAGAGTGAGGAAGGGAGAGGGAGAGGAATATGGCATTTATGCAATGACTAAAATGATACATCCCAAAATCTTACAAAAAAGATACTGAGTCTATAAATTCATTTTCTTCTTTGTGTTTTTCTATATATAAAATAAGCATGTCTTAATTTGAATTTGAAAAAAGATAAAGCTATTTCTAAGTATTGTCTCATATATTTAGACACGAAGACAACAGATATACTTTGTGCTCAAGCTCATGGCAAGGGAGCAAATTGTGTATATTATTTGCTATCACAGCACTCTCATGGGTTTTAACAGCCAGGAACAATTTGAGCTTCCTTTTTGGAAACTTTAAATGAACATTAAAATTATGCTACAAAAATGCCCGGTCACTCAGCTAACCTGAAATGGTAGTTCTCTAACTCTGGAGTTTTCTGTGACAAATACTGAATCTCAAAAGGAGAACACTCTCAAACTGTGCATTTGAGATGGTCTCTGAGAAAATGTATGTGAGCTAAAAATGGAAAAACAAGATTAAATTTTGATGTACTCTTACAGAAAGGACTTGAAATGGAAAACAAAAACAAAAACCTTTCACATTTATTACCAGGTAGTTGTAGTGTAGGTAATTCTTTATGCGATTCTCTAATTTCTCCATGTGTATATGTATCTGATAAGCCTGGGAAATGGTGCTAGAATAAACCATCCTTTAGAAAGAATTAAAAATAGACACCCAAATACTAATGTGAATCTTAACACTTTTTTTGTAAAGTTGTTAATTCCAAAAAGTGTAACTGAGCCACAAATTTTACTAAGCAAAGCATATGATATTGGATGATTCCTGTTCTCAGCTATTTTTATTTGCCAGAGCTGCCAAGCTTATTTGCAAAGACTAGATGGCTTAAACAACAGAAATTTACTTTTTCACGATTCTAGAGACTGGAAGTACAAGAACAACATGCTGGCAGGGTTGGTTTCTTCTGAGGCGCCTTTCCTTGACTTATAAACGGTTTTCTCCCTTTGTCATAATATGTCTGTCTGTGTCATAATCTCCACTTCTTATATAAATACCAGTCACATTGGATTAAGAGCCATGCTAGTGACTTCATTTTAAATTAATTATCTCTTTAAAGACCCCATTTCCAAATACAGTCACATTCTGTAATACCAGGGGTTAGGACTTTGACATACGAAGTTGAGGGGAGCACAACCAAATTAAAGGAATGAATGACTGATGTATAAATAAATAAATTATTTTTTATAATATTGAAATTGTTTTAATATATTCAATTAAGAAATATGCATAAAATATTAACATTATATAAATTATCGAAAATTAGTGATTATAATCTTTTTAACATCATATTTTAATGTAGCATGTTGACAATATTATATCATTTCTATGATATTCCTAGAAGTGTAAGGTGTAAGGAAAAATTTTGGAGCAAAATGGATTTGTTTTTGTGATATGCAATCATTGTTAAATCAATAAGTCAGTTAACAAATAATTATAGAGTGGGCTAGGCACTGTTCTCATTACTTAACATAACAATAAATAAAGGAGATTGAGCCCTTCCTTCAGGGCATTAACAAACAAATAAGAATATAGTAAATAAGTGTGCAAGCCAATCAATAAAGTAAGTTTGGCATTTAATATTCTACAAGGAAGATAATAAAATAGAAAAATGTGACAAGGAGTGACAGGCTGGTTTCTACTAGGACCAGGGAAAACTTCCTTCAGCAGATGAGCTGGGAGTTCTGACCCACCTGATGAGTAGGCTTTTTGGGCAAAAATAGCAAGAGTAAATTCTCTTAAAATGCAATGTTCCTATCTTTAGGTCTTTGAGGAATTGCTGCACTGTCTTCCAAAATGGTTGAACTAATTTGTACTCCTGTCAACAGTGTATAAGCATTCCTTTTTCTCCACAACATCACCAGCATCTGTTATTTTTTTTCATTTTTAATTATAGCCATTCTGACTTGTGTGAGATGGTATCTCACTGTGGTTTTGATTTGCGTTTCTCTAATGATCAGTGATGTTGAGCATTTTTTGGATGATTGTGGGTCATATGTATGTCTTTTTTAGAGAAGTGTCTGTTCATGTCCTTTGCCCACTTTTTAATGAGATTGTTTGTTTTTCTTCTTGTAAGTTTGTTTACGTTCCTTGTGGATGCCAGATATTAGACCTTTGTCAGATGCGTAATTTGCAAAAATTTTCTCCCATTCTGCAGGTTGTCTGTTTACTCTGTTGGTTGTTTCTTTTGCTATGCAGAAGCTCTTCAGTTTAATTAGATCACATTTGTCAATTTTTGCTTTTGTTGAAGTTGCTTTTGGCATCATCATCATGAAATCTTTGCCTGTGCTATTTTCCTAAATGGTATTGCCTAGGTCGTCTTCCAGGGTTTTTATAGCTTTGGGTTTTACAATTAAGTTTTTAATCCATCTTGAGTTAATTTTTGTATAAGGTGTAAGGTAGAGTTCAGTTTCAATTTTCTGCATATGGCTAGCCAGTTCTCCCATCACCATTTATTAAATAGAGAATCCTAATCTTCAACTTTCAGCTTCCAGAATTATGAGAAATAAATTTCTGTTTTTTATAAGCCAACATACAGTTTTTCCTAAGTTCCCTTGAAAGTGTTTAAAGGATGGAAACAAGGTGATTGTGACTGAAATGAAGCAAACAAAGTGTGTGGAGGGAGAGACTGAGTTCAGAAAATATTTTGGCTTATACTTGAAAGTTTAGATTTTATTTTAAGTAAAATTTTATCTCATTGAAAATTTGAGGTAGGAGAGTAACTGGTCTGCATAAATACTTAAGAAACATCACTATTGCGTAGAAGGGAGGCAGGAGGTGAGATAGGTAGACCAATGAAATTGCTTCTACAGTACTACAGGGAAGAGGAAAAGATGGCCTTAAGAAGGGCTGGAGAAGCAGAAAAGGGGAGAAGTCATCAAATTTGGGATTTGCTTTGAAGATACAGCTGACAGGAATAACAGGTTAATCAGGTGTGTTGTGTAAAGGGAAAGAAGTAATCCAAGATGAATCTGACTTCTCTTTGGTTTTAATAACTGTATGAAAAGTAGAACCAGTTCCTGGGAGATATTCAGAGTGAGGGTGGATTGGAGGAGACATGACATGTTTTCTTTTGTCAAGGTCATTCTGAGATGTAGAAGACAATAGGTGATACGATGTGAGCTTTGTTCTCAAGAAGAGTTCCAGGCAAGAAGTCTGAGTTGGAGAGTTTTTAGCATGTACATAGTAGGTACATAGTACATATTCGCATGTACATAGTTCTTAATATGTACATATTAAATCCCTAAGGAACTGGATGATGTCACATAGTTTGAATGCAGAAAGAAAAAAGAAAGGGTTCTAGGATCGAGTTGAAGGACTTAGAACAGTTTTCAGGTTTGGAGCAGAAAGAGGTCTCAGTAAAAAACATTCCATGAACTAAAAGAATCCTGAGTATAGGGACTAGGAAGCCTCAATACATTTTCTTTTTATTATTATTATTATACTTTAAGTTCTAGGGTACATGTGCACAATGTGCAAGTTTGTTACATATGTATACATGTGCCATGTTGGTGTGCTGCACCCATCAACTCATCATTTACATTAGGTATATCTCCTAATGCTATCCCTCTTCCCTCCCGCGACCCCCACCCAATGATAGGCCCTGGTGTGTGATGTTTCCCTTCCTGTGTCCAAGTGTTCTCATTGTTCAATTCCCACCTATGAGCGAGAACATGCAGTGTTTGGTTTTCTGTTCTTGTGATAGTTTGCTGAGAGTGATGGTTTCCAGTTGCATCCATATCCCTACAAAGGACATGAACTCATCCTTTCTTATGGCTGCGTAGTATTCTATGGTATATCTGTGCCACATTTTCTTAATCCAGTCTATCATTGATGGGCATTTGGGTTGGTTCTAAGTCTTTGCTATTGTGAATAGTGCCACATAAACATACGTGTGCATGTGTCTTTATAGCAGCATGATTTTTAATCCTTTGGGTATATACCCAGTAATGGGATGACTGGGTCAAATGGTATTTCTAGTTCTAGATCCTTGAGGAATTGCCACACTATCTTCCACAATGGTTGAACTAGTTTACAGTCCCACTAACAGTGTAAAAGTGTTCCTATTTCTCCACATCCTCTCTAGCACCTATTGTTTCCTGACTTTTTCGTGATTGCCATTCTAATTGGTGTGAGATGACATCTCATTGTGGTTTTGATTTGCATTTCTCTGATGGCAAGTGATGATGAGCAGTTTTTCATGTGTCTATTGGCTACATAAATGTCTTCTTTTGAGAAGTGTCTTTTCATATCCTTTGCCCACTTTTTGATGGGGTTGTTTTTTTCTTGTAAATGTGCTTAAGTTCTTTGTAGGTTCTGGATATTAGCCCTTTGTCAGATAAGTAGATTGCAAAAATTTTTTCCCATTCTGTAGGTTGCCTGTTCACTCTGATAGTAGTTTCTTTTGCTATGCAGAGAAACTCTTTAGTTTAATTAGATCCCATTTGTCAATTTTGGCTTTTGTTGCCATTGCTTTTGGTGTTTTAGACATGCAGTCCTTGCCCATGCCTATGTTCTGAATGGTATTGCCTAGGTTTTCTTCTAGGGTTTTTATGGTTTTAGGTCTAACATTTAAATCTTTAATCCATCCTGAATTCATTTTTGTGTAAGATGTAAGAAGGGATTTCAGCTTTCTACATGTGGCTAGCCATTTTTCCCAGTACCATTTATTAAATACGAAATCCTTTCCCCATTTCTTGCTTTTGTCAGTATTGGGGAAACCTGAATACATTTTCAAGAAGAAGAAATAATCAATTGTGTCAATTTTATGTATGGTAGAATAAGAAGAGATAATTTATCGTTGGCTTTGGCAAAATGTAGGTCTTTTGTGTTCTCTAGGTTTAGCAGTGTCTTTTTTTAACAGCAGTCTTATAAAAACAAGTAGAAAATAGGGAGGGTTGGACCTTCCCACTGTACTGATATTGTAGTAGCATAGATAATTTTAGGTCACAGAATTATTTTTAGACAGATACCGCATGAACAGTAGTATAGTTAGTGGTTAGGTGCATACGCTCTGCAACCACATGGCACAGGTTTTCTTCAAGACCTGCCATTCTGTACTTTTGTGATTCATATAAGTTACTTCGTCTTTGTATGCCACTGCCTGTGTCTCTTCATCTCTAATGGGTATATACTGTAATGCCTACCTTCTTAGGGTTGTTAATTCAATCCTTTGTTCAATGTGTTTATGTTGAGCATCTGGTTTGTGACATATACTCTTATAGCTATGTACAAGACAAATTGTCTATGGAGCTTCCATTGGTGTAGGAGAGATAGACTCCCCTCCTTTCCAAACAAGCAAACAAATAAAATACATGTGCAGCTGCTAAAAGATTCTAGGGAAAAATGAATCCAGATCAGAGTGGGAAGCTGTTGGAAGGGTTATTATTTTATATTATTTTAGATAGACTAGTGGGAGAAATCCTCACTAATAATAATTGAACAGAGACCTGAAGCAGTTTAGGTACTAAATCATAAATATTCTAGAAGAGAAAACAGTAAGCATACACCCCTTAGAAAAAAGCATGTCTAGAATGATTTAGGACAAGTAGCTAGATTAGTGGATCTGGACCAAAGAGAGGCCTGGTCAAGAGGTATAAATGAAGAGATCATGGAGGGCCTTTTGGAACTTCGTTAAGGCTTGTACTCTGCGTAGGATGGCAAACCATTAGAAGTTTTGAAAATAATAGTGACACCATCTGACACGGTTTAAAGAGCTTATTCTGGTATTGGGTTAGGAAATAGGCTTCAGGGGACCTGCTTAGGAAAAACAGAGGAATACGGAGGCTATTACAGTAATTCTGGTAAGAGAAGATAGAGGTGTGATGTAGGCAGTGGGAGGTGGTTAGATTCTACATCTATCTTGAAGCTGGAGACCACAGGATTTGTGGATGGGTCAGACATAGAGTGTAGAAAATGAAAGAAATCAAGGATGATCTCACAGTTTTGAGCTCTGTTGTTGAGATGATGATAAGGATTACATAGTTCATATAAAGCATATTGAATTATGCCTAGCACATAATAAATGCTTAATAAGTATTAGCATTTAATATTTTTAAATGCTTATTAGTTATTTTGCACTTTTATACTTTTACATATTGTTTTAATGCTTTTTACTTTTAGATTTCAAGTTGGGTGTAAACTTAATGCCGTTTCCTTTCAGTGGTAACCATCTAGCTAAATAAACTTGAGTAATGTAGTAATCTTAGTGCCATTGCCTTGGACTGAAATTGGCATATAGTTCACTTACTGCATAGCTATGGGCAAAACACTAATCTCTCAATTTCATCTGCTCTGAAATGAGGGTAATAATATTTACCTCCCAAGGCTATTATGAAAATTAAAAAATATCCAAATTCAAAAATGAAAGTCACTGCAAAGTATGAGTTATTGCAGTTTTTATTGTTGTCTATACTCTGAGAAGGCTCTTTATGCTAATCCTACCCACTTAAAGGCGTGAAAGAAATGAATTTGAACACATTAGTTATTCACACTGAATTTTATTCTTGTTTGGTAATATTTGAATGTTTTCCTTGGTGAGATTTGTCTTTATGTTTCACAGTTTGAGATTTGTTGAGACCTGAGCAGCTTTATTGAACCACTTTTTAAAAGATTTGATGGATTCAAATCTTCCAGTCAGGATGAATATTGGGCACGAGAAGGGAGTGTAGGGGAGGTGAGCAATTTAGACGATCTGTCTAAGGCATTCAACTTAAGAGTGCTTCATACCTTACTGTACTTTAGATAGATACTTTCAGAGTACAGTGATAAAACACATTGTTATGATTTAAATGCTTAGCAAGTCAGTGTCTCATAATTACTGGAACATAGAAGGCATTTTCTTTATGGGGGAGGAAGAACATTGATCACTTATATAAAACTTGAGTAGACTGAGGGACTGAGAGAGTGACATTATTTTGTTTCAATTATTATATCCACATTGAGACTGAAGGTGGGAACAATTCTGTATGTTTTTCCTCAGGTAGGAATACATAGCATTATCTGATATTTGTTCATTGTTTTATATCGTTTTACCACTTATAGACAGTTCTCCATGTGGACTCATTTTAACATAAAAACCCTTATCCTCAATCGTTACGTTTCTTAGTCAGATATTGTTATTCCTAATTTATAGAAAAGGGAATTGAGGCCAAGAGAGACTAAGTCACAGGATCGTTTGTTTACAAGCAAAATAAATGAAATACAACTTTGTTTTCCAGACTCTTGTCTATATCTTTCTTCTATGTTTCTGATCTACATGTTTTGCATTATGAAACATTGACCATTTAGGTAAAAGGATTTTCCTAATTAGCAGAAAAAAGGTTGGTATTTCAGCTTTTATATCTATTTATAAATGTTTTATAGGTAAGTGGGGCTATGTTTTTATTTAATTTTACCCACAAGATGGATTCAGGATGATTTTAACATCCTGTTCTTAATAAGAGTTTGGAGGACACCTGTATATTTATACTGTCCATTTTGGTTTTGTCTTGAATGATGTAAAAGGGAGTGGAAGATTCCCATGGTTGTCACTGTAATTAATACTCTGCTCTGACCCATCTCAGAAGGACATCAGGAAGGCAATATTTTAAAATTAGTCTGTACGAAAATAGTTATTGCATTTGATAGGAAGCTCATAAGGTAATTTGGAAAATTTCTTTCTAACTAAAAAAAAATGCATCTTAAAACCTTTTGATTTTATATGCACCTTATAATATGTGAGAAATATTCAAAGCCATTTAAAGTATTTAAGGACTTATGACTTGTTAGACACCTTTGCGACGATATAATAAAACCAAACTTATGTATATACCCATAGTCATTTTTAAAAGCTTTCTTATTAAAGGCATGAAATTATTTAATAAACCTTCTTCCCAATTCATCTCCTTTGACAAAGGCATTCTACGGAATTGTTGGTGAACCTTAAATATATTTGGCATAAGGAATATTCTTGCTTCCTCTTGCATAGACTGGAATTAGGAATTGCTTCAATAAGGTAAAAGAGCTTGTTGAAAACCAGCTTGGGAGAAAAAAGGAAAAAAAAAAAAACCTCTGACTTTTATCAACATTTTTTCAAGTCTTTATTGTTAAATTCATGTGTATTCCACTTGTTTACAAAGCTCTAATTAATCAAACATTTAAAGATACCTTATGCGTAATTAAAGGAATGAAAAAATTTTCTTAAATCTTATAGCTAAAATATTATGATTTTTTTGAAGGTCACATGCTGACAGCATAAATCATATTACAGGAATCAGTAAATCATTTTGGTCTCAATGGAGACAATAGCTTTTGTATTCGTTATTTCAACAAGGTATTGGAAACACATTTGTTAGGAAAGACTGACCTTGGAAAAACACCAGACTAATTTTCCAATGAAGAGGGACTGGCATTTTTATTCATGGGATTGTAAAGGGAAAATTAAGCTATAATTTTACTTGATACATTCCTGATCAGTGTGTGATTGGCACTTATACCATCTTCGTTTAATCATGACTTAATTACTACATGGAACTTTGTCCAGGGAAAGAGGTGAATAATAACTCATTGATGATTCAGGCATTCACTTCTCACTTTCTTGAAAGTAACCTCTATGAACTTGTAATATATTCTTCAAGTTATTTTTCTGTCCATCTGTAGCATAAAATTTATTTCTAATATGTCAAATTTTCTCATATGTAAATAAGAAAAACATAATGCACTTCATAAAAGTTTTACATATATAGTCAATGATATGCAATTATCCTATTAAAATGTTAAATTACATCTACTTTGAAATTTTAGGCATATTTTCCTAAATAAGGTCATATAAAATTTTCTCACTGATGATTTTCTTCTTGAAGAAGCGAAACTATTTTACTATTAGTTAATATTAACTATGACCTTGGATATGATGTATCAATGGTCATTATATTTTAACATGTGTAATTTTTATTAACTAAATCGGTGATCCCTAATAATAGATCTGAGGATCAAAGCTGATTTATCTAATTTATCAAAACTTCAGTTTCACTTACTTAACACATTATCTCATTCCTTAATTATTCTCTTTTCCTTCCTGCCTCTCTGTATGCTACAGTGTTTTCTTTTTTTTTTTTTTTTTTTTT
>NW_016809536.1:2076584-2087864 GCF_001698545.2 Rhinopithecus bieti | reverse complement strand
TATCCCTCTAGCCCCGCCTCCCCCAGCAGGCCCCAGTGTGAGATGTTTCCCTCCTCGTGTCCGTGTGTTCTCATTGTTCAACTCCCACTAACGATTGAGAACATGTGGTGTTTGGTTTTCTGTTCCTGTGCTAGTTTGGTGAGAATGATGGTTTACAGCTTCATACATGTCCCTGCAAATGACATGAGCTCATCCTTTTTTAAGGCTGCATAGTATTCCATGGCATGTATGTGCCACATTTTCTTTATCCAGACTATCATTGATGGGCATTTGAGTTGGTTCCAAGTATTTGCTATTGTGAATAGTGCTGCAATAAACATATGTGTGCATGTGTCTTTAGAGTAGGATGATTTATAATCCTTTGGGTATATACCCAGTAATGGGATTGCTGGGTCAAATGGTATTTCTAGTTCTAGATCATTGAGGAATCACCACACTGTCTTCCACAATGGTTGAAGTAACTTTACGTTCCCACCAACAGTGTAAAAGCGTTCCTATTTTTCCACATCCACTCCAGCATCTGTCATTTCCTGACTTTTTGTTGATCACCATTCTAACTGGCATGAGATGGTATCTCATTGTGGTTTTGATTTGCATTACTCTAATGACCAAGTGATGATGAGCTTTTTTTCATATGTTTGTTGGCTGTATGAATGCCTTCTTTTGACAAGTGTCTGTTCATATCCTTCACCCACTTTTTTTCTTTTTCTTTTTCTTTTTTTTTTGTAAATTTGCTTAAGTTCTTTGTAGATTCTGGATATTAGCCCTTTGTTAGATAGATAGATTTCAGAAAGGGAGATAGATTCTCCTTTTCTGTAGGTTGCCTGTTAACTCTGATAATGGGTTTTGTTTTGTTTTGTTTTTTTTTTTTTTTGAGACGGGGTTTCTCCCTGGTTCCCAGGCTGAAATGCAATGGCATGATTTTGGCTCACTGCAACATCTGCTTACTATGTTCAAAGGATTCCCCTGCCTCAGCCTCCTGAGTAGCTGAGATTACAGGCACCCACCACCATGCCCAGATAATTTTTGTATTTTTAATAGCGAGGAGATTTCACCATGTTAGCCTGTTTGGTCTTGAACTCTTGACCTCAGGTTATCCACCCACCTTGGCCTCTCAAAGTTCTCGAATTACAGGTGTGAGCCACTGCATACAGCCATATGACTAACTCTTATATCTTAGTCAGTGCTTCTATTTCAACCCCAAACTGTGCTGAATCAAAATGTTTGAACATTTGCAAACAGTAGTTATGTGATGATTTACAATTGTATCCTGGTTCACAAACCTGAATTTACAGTTACTAACATTAGAAAACATGCTGTTGTAGTCTGCATGATTGTCCCAGCATTTTCTATGCATGTTTAGAAGACTGGCTTGCAGAGGATTTTAAAGAGTTATCCCTTTATTGTAGACATTGTCTGTTATTCATGTATATCTCAACCGCTTAAATATATCAGTGGTTCTGAAATGATGGATGAATAACTCTCCTGGAGTGCTTCTAAAGATACTGATTGTTGGCTGAACATTCCAATTCAGTTAAGTATTGGGTGTGACTTGGGAAACTACAGTATTAATCAGAACCTCAGGTGATTCTGATGCATGTGGCTCATGGATCATTCTCTTTAAATATATATGTATACATTCTCTATGAACTATTTAGAATGCGCAGTTAAATACAGATGCTTTGGCCAAGTTCAAACAGCCATTACTGTTTTTCTCTGCCTAATTTTAATTGTCATAGCTATAGCTCCAATCTTGGATTTATTGAACTTATATATTTTTGCACCCTTGCATGATTCGGAATTATTGTTATTCATTCCTATGAGGTACAAAAAATAGACACTAATCTCATATGGGTCAGAAGCAAATTTACTTGCATATATAGTACTAGTTCTTTCAACTTACCAACACAAAATAAATCCTTTAGAGATTAAAGAGATATTGTAGACAACTTGTTTCTAATCCCTTGTTCCTAATTGAAACTAAAATCTCATCTTATTAACATATTTGTTCATGAAACATAATCTAGTCACTGGTATTGTCACTAGTAAAAGATAGTTGTCTTCATCTCAGTAAGAACTCTTCTCATTCAAGCAATATTTTTCAAATTTTGCTCTTCATAAGAAACACCCAGAATGCTTGTCAAAATGAATATTCCTGGGTTCAAAATACTGCTGTAGTAAAAGAAGCGTATAAATCTATCTTGTTAACAACCCTCATGGGTGATTTGAATGTAAGTAGTTCAAGGCCTACATTTTGTGAAATAATGTACAATATCCTGCTAAAAAGGTTGAAGAGTTAAATAAATAAATAATTAAAACTAGGGCCAAATAACTAAGAATAAAGTCATTTAGCTAGGCTTTATGATAGGCCCTATGGCTAATACACATAGTCCTTATGATGAAGAAGTCCGCTGATTAGCGGTGGTGACAAATAAGAAAATAAGAAAATCGTGTTAGGTGATGTGGAGTGCAGAGAGAGGAGCCTCCAGTAGTGGAGGCCTTCAGAAAAAACATCACAGAGAAGGTGACCCTAGTGGCAGGAGCAGAATGTGGGGAAGGTTGCTCTAGGCACCTTTGAGAGTAACTTGTGGGAAAAAACAGAACAACAATAAACCTAAACCAAGAAAAATTTGCAATGAGAGAAAGCCTGACATAAGGGGTTATTATAGAAGTTAATATGTGTGCTTAGCACTGATTAAAAGCATTCATTAACTACTTATCATTATTTGTACTACTTATTTCAGCAGAGGGCTGAAAAGGGAAGAGTATTCGATGAACGACATTGACAGGAGAAGGGGTGGGGGCTGCTGAAGCTTCACACTGAGCAGCAAGCAAAAACTTAGGGTAGGTGGTATCTGTAGCTCTGTTTTATATGAACTCACAGATAACAGGGCCAGCTTTATTCAGCGGCCTGGGCCTGAGCCTCTGGGAACATGAAATTTCAAGCAGGGATCATTAAGAGCATCAAATATTGTAGAAAGGTCAAATGTGAATAAGAGCTGAGACGTCTCCTTCACATTTGGTAGTTATTCATGACATTGCTCCTAACCACCTACATCAGAATAATTTAGGAATGCTTATACATATTCAAATCCCTTCCTTCTAATTTGGGATTATTAAATTAGAATCTCGGGGGTATGTGGTTTAAGGATATTCATTAAAAAAATAAGGGATTATTTTGTACCCTGGAACTTAAGAACCTGTAAACTAGAGAGATAGATATATTTTGGTATGTGATAAGACTACAACCAACTGTAAAATTTTAAATAGTAGAGATATAAAAGGAAATGGAGATAAAACAAGTGCAAACAAGATTTGTCATTAAAGCAAGATAGGAAGATAATTAACAAAATATGGCTGGGTCCACAGCCAAGCATCTATTGTGGGCCTGGATTTGCAGTTGGTCAACAGGGCCACCAATCAGGAAAATCAGCTGTACATGCAGTAGAGGAGAGTGTAAACTACCTGGAACCCACAAGGCATCTTGCAGCTGTTTATCATCACATCGATCTGTGAAATGATCTTTAGGGAGTGCTGACAACTGTTTCACTTCTGCTTTCTAAATTTTGTGAAAATTCCACAATTGATTAACTCTAACCTGCACAACACAAGGAAGGGAATTCAAATTCTGCAACCATTGTTCCCAGCTTAACCAAGTTGGCACAGCACAATATACCCATCACTGACATTGCCAACCACCTTCTTTGCATTGCATTTATGAGTTAGAGTGGTTTCACATATCGTATGAAATTGTACTTTGATTAGACATACGAATCATAAGGGTGGTTTACCACCACTACAACTAAAAATAAGTAACATTTATTATCTACTTACAAGAACTGTGGAAACTGTTTACATGCAGTTTAATCTTATGCATAGAAACACGAGAGGTGACTAACATTATTTTTCTTTTCTTTTTTTTTTTTTTTTTTTTGAGACAGAGTCTTGCTCTGCTACCCAGGCTGGAGTGCAGTGGCCGGATCTCAGCTCACTGCAAGCTCCGCCTCCTGGGTTTACGCCATTCTCCTGCCTCAGCCTCCCGAGTAGCTGGGACTACAGGCGCCCGCCTCGTCGCCCGGCTAGTTTTTTGTATTTTAAGTAGAGACGGGGTTTCACCGTATTAGCCAGGATGGTCTCGATCTCCTGACCTCGTGATCCGCGCGTCTCGGCCTCCCAAAGTGCTGGGATTAGACTAACATTATTTTTCTAACATGTAGGCCAAGGGGTGTAGCCAAACCGCCATGTTGTTGAGAGTAGTCAGTATTTCATCATTCACCCGAATAGTGAAGAGAAGAATGTTCAGAGTTCAGATTTGTTTACACTTCTTTGTCAGAGAGGACTCACTTGCATCCTTTACTGTCAGTAGGTCGGTGTTTAACAGAAAGGCCAACCAGAAGGTCACAGCTCACCATAAAGGACTTTGAGGTACAGAAAGAGCCTGGAAGGACTCTAAGACCCGATCGGAGGTAAATTGTTTGCGTTGGTGTTTAGAGGGAAATAAGTCTTCAAACTTCTATATTTACTACGAACCCTTTGTGTAAGAACAGAGAGGAAAGAGTGCCTACCAAGATTTAGTTATTAGAAAAAAATAAGAATAAGGGACGATTACCTTGTATGGAGTCACATTTTCCTTCGTGAAGACATTACTCATATGTAAAGCAGCTGCTTGTGAGACTTGTCTTAGTCTTCCTTTGCCAACGTTTCCTGGCAGCCCATACTTAGTTGTGCGTTGATAACCTAGGGATAATTTGGCAGTGAGTTTATTCTTCTGCGCTCTGCAACCTGGTCTCACGAAGGGGAACACGTATTTATAGACTTGGAATTAGAAAACATGGTAAGAGTTGCTAGTTTCAGGAGAAAAATATTAAATAATAAGATGAACTTATATAAAATGAAATAAATAGTTTTTTGTAAATGAAAAACCTCTCATATAAGAGAGAGATAGCTTGATCAGTACACATTAAATACCAGAAATAGATTTATATTGGGTTACAATCATCGAATTCACAGTATGAATTGCAGTATTTTCTATTTCTTGTCCTCACCCCCCATTTCCTACTTAATAGTCTCGAGTGTTATAAACATTCAATATATACCCTCTATCTCACCTTCTTTCATTCCCCGAAAGATAACTACAAAATTAAACTCTCCTTACAAGTGTTTGCAAATCAAGTGTAGGTGAGACACGAGGGAGTAAAAATTACAATAAGAACTTGCTGTCATGGGAAGTTGCTAAATTTTATGAGTGATGTTGTATCTTTAACTTAGAATACTATCAAGAATAGCTAATAAAATCATATTTAAAGCTGCTAAATTTATGCTACTTCCCCAGTTATAAGTGGTAACATGACACAGGACATTGCTTAAATCAATTTTTAGTTGTCTGTGCCATCATTTTGTACGTTTTTCCTTGTGACAATTTTTGTTGATGGTATCTACTCCTGAGATTAATAGGTTTGAATCTCACCAGTTTGATAATTAACTAAGTCCTTATTTAAGAACTTGGGGGTATGTTAGGACAAAATTATTCTGAAATTTTCTTTCTAGGCTGGGCAGAATGGCTCATGCCTATAATCCCAGTGCTTTGCCATGCTGAGATGGGAGGATTGCTTGAGGACAGGAGCTCAAGGTTACAGTGAGTTATAAACACGGTACTGTGCCGTAGCCCGTACAATTAAGTGAGAACCTATCTCTGAGAAATAATGAAAAATAAACAAAATGTCCTCTGTAATCCAATGACATAAAGAAAAAAAGGCATTATGCAATATATATTCAATCACAAAATGATTATTTTTCTACTTTGAGAGAGTTCTTTAAAAATTCTTTTCTGATTAGCTTCTTTCTCCTAACATGTTGTTATTGATTGATTTGAGATATGGGCCACACAAGTCAATACACAAGAAGACAAGTTGTATGTGATGACAGTAATTCTATACACAGGATAACTGCCAAATGTCTGGGTACCAAGGGTTAGATTTCAGCCAGCTGGTCAGCACATGATAATTTGTCAGTAAACCATTTTGCTTTGACTTCTAAAATGCTTATTTTCTTCAAAATATGTATTTTGCTTATTATATCAATATTATATGTATCCAAAACTAGAAAGCTTGAAAATGTTTATTTTTTCATTTGGCATCCTTTTCTTTCATTTTTTTTTGTTTTGGTTTTAGAAAAAAAATGGTCTCAAATTTCCTATGCTGTCTGGTTTCCAAAATTGTTTTATGCAAGAAGGTGCTTATCGCCAGATATAAGACCAGTGACACACTTACTGTAATGTTTTCTAATGAAGAAATTTATGCATGTGAAGGATAAAGAAAACAGAAAAAGTAATAAATTAGAAATTAGAAATTTATATAAGGGACTAACAAAGGAGGGATGAGAGGTAACATTCAGATAATTTATAGAACAATGTAACTAGGTGCAAATTAGAAATGACTACCTTCCATCCAGTGCAGGAAACTCAACTGGGCATTTTCTGCCAGCACGTACGCGTTCCTTTGATTGACAGCATTAATTGCTAAGCAGTGAAACACATTTTATTAGGTTACAAAATTATAATTATCATAGTTACAGTAAAAGTATCATAATAAGACAGACGTATTTGGGATTTTCAGCTCAGGAACAAGTAAACTTTACTATAATAGTATCCTGCTTAGGTTTGTGTCTCTTACTGCTCTAAAATTTTTGACATAAATATATAATTTCCTGTTTCCAAAGCTAGTACTAGGATAAAGTTGAAACTCCATACATAGAGGAAAACTGGGCATTTTTAGAGTGCTCACTTCAATTTTAATGTCTAGACCTCATACATCTTATTCATTTAAATTATAATAACAGATATATTTAGCCATTTCAAATTATAATTTAAATCCAATTATATTACTATGTAAAATTTTATTTTTTATATCTGGTTCAGTTTTCTATTATGACTGAATATTTCGTCAAGCTTGGGTTACTAACTTTGTTGTCAAGGAATATTTTGTGTATTAAATAGTTGTGTATTAGTGTATGGATATTTCATTTTAAACAAGAAGATTTGTTTCAGAGACCATTTCTCCTTTAAATTTTAACTAGCATTGTCTTTTCTTCACATAAAATTTCATTTTACTAACATTAATTAAAAAGGGGCTAGAAGCAACAGAAGTCACATATTTCAAGAGTTTTAAACATTATCTTATCTGAATTCGTTTAGGTACCTTTGAAATAAAACTGATGAGTGATGTGTTTAATCTGTGCTTCTACTTTTTCTCATTTTATTGCAGCCCTGAAGAGCACTTGTGGTTACAAGACATTAACAATTATTTGGAAGAGCTCCCTAATTAAAAAAAAAAAATCTCACAAAATTCTAACTTTAGTGAAAATTACCAGTGTTATCTCTATTTTTCAGCAATGGAAATAGATATTTATAATGTTTAAAGTATCCTGCACTGGACCACACTACTCAGCAAAGATGATCCATCTCAGTGTTTAGCATTCTGGATGAATATTTCAAATCATCATGACTACTCCTGCTAAATGGCAAGATGATTCATACTATAGATTTTGCATTTTTTTCTATAATTCCTCATGGCTATTTTTAACTATGAAGCATGCACATTTATGTGGGAGAAATGCAAGATAGGGTTAATTTTCAACTGATAAAAAATTTTATACTTGGATTTCATTTTTTTAAGGTTTCAATGTTATGACTAAGGCATTGTCCAGCTAACAGAAATAAAAAGGCCAAGATAAAGTCTTGTTCCTGTTAACATTTTTTTGTGGAATATGAAGTTCATTGGATAAGCTCTTCAGCCATTTCTCACTGCCCAAGAGTGACAGAAAAGAGAGATGAGAAGTGCTAGCTAGATCTAAGGAGGGAAGGCTATGCAATAGTGATAGTTAACCTAAATTGCAATAAGTGGACTCTTCCTTCAATCTGACCTAGATAGATTCACAATTTATTTTTCATATTTCTTTACAAGAATAAGAACATAATGACTATACAACATTATAGAGTTTTGTAGGGTTTTATTGTATTTCTATTTCTTATTTCACTTTTAAAAGTCTACTTTGCAGTCTAACAATTTTATTTTAACAATCAGAGCAAAAGTTGTATTTAAGGTTTAAGAAATCATAATAGTTCATACTTTTGGTTAAAACAAGACAAAGAATTAGTGGGTAGTCAGGATCAATATAAGGAAAGCGATGAACTATTAGTTTAGAGAAGAAAGTTTATGGCTTCAATTTGCCATGTAGGCTATCACTCTTTGCTTTTTTCTTTCCTGACTCTACATTCCTAAATTTCTCATGGGTATTTTTACTGCACACATCTAGATTGTAGTCAATTCTTGATAAAAAACTGAATTAAATCAATAGATTAATCCTGTATTCAACAAGGAGGATTTCTGATAAATCGTTATATTTTAGCAGTGCTGTCTAATACAGCAGCCATAGCCATGTTTGCTATATCTAGCACTTGAAATGTGCCTCGTGTGATTGAGGAACTGAATTGCCAGTTCAGCTCCATGTAGTTAGTGGCTAACATGCTGGACAGGGAAATATGTAGCTCTAGTGCTCAGAAGAGGCTGCTGGTGTCCATGCTCCTGCCCCTTTCCTGAATCTATAGATTGCTAGTTCTTTGGTAAGACTCATCAATCCCTGCCTCACTGATGAATTTAAGCATTGCTTTTTTCCTTAGTGTCAGCCTATCCTGAATGGTTAGACCTCTATCTATAAAATTATTTGATTAGCCAGTATCTGTTAGTGGGCCTATAGCTTTGGAACGCTGGTGGTCTGTCTGCCTTCTCTTTTAATTAAGATTGGATCCTATTCTTCCCAATCCTGAATCACACTGACAACTACTGAACATGGCTTCTGACAGTTTATACCTATTTATAATTAGTTATTTGTGATTCTTGAACATGCAAGTATTTTTCAATGTGCAATGGACATCTTGACTGTGCTCCTTAGGAGATCCCTGCCTACCAAACCTGGTGATGAAGTTGCTATTCTTCATTTTGTTATTGCACAGCTGGATCAAGACTGGCTGTAGAACTTTGGGAAAGTCGAACCTTGTGCTTCAGCTTCCTCACTTATAAAGTGGGGACAATAAGAGTATCTTGCTTGTTTGGTCACTTGAGAAATACATGAGTTAATATAAGGGAGGTGCTTAGAATAGCATATAGCGATTGCTGTGTAGACGTAGCCACTAATAACAATATTACTGTAGTTTGCATCAGTACTTCGGATCCCATCAAAACTATTTGATTAGTTTCATTTAACTCTTCATATTTATTATATGTCCGAATGTCACAAAATAAGTCTCTTTTTTATTTATTTTTATAATCTAGATTGACAATTTTGTAGGAAGAATTAGGAAAGAGATCATATTTATATATTCCATTTAAGGAACTTGAAATTTGCTTTCAATAGTCAATTTTTATCTCAAGTTTCCTACTTTATAACCTTGGACAATCAAACATATCTATGCTTTCTTTTTTTTTTCTCATTCACCCATGTTGTATCACTCCTGCTATCCCACATTACTACCTAGTCAAATAAAAAGTCCTGGGTCAGCAAAATCCTCTTAGGAAGCAGTTTCAAAAAACATCTGGTATTAATCACAGATGCTCTTATGGGTTTTAACCACGACTCCATAAAACTTCAGAATTTTTCAGACAAAATGCTGTCCCCAAGACTGCTTTGCACTTCAGCTTATATGAGAGTACACTTTCTTTATGTAATTCCCCATCTGTATTAGAATTAATAAGCCTCAGATTTGAAATAAGTTTTTTATAATTGATATTTTTACCAGATACCAAGCAGTGTTTACGTAAGAATTAGATATCCTGAAGAATAATGAAGCCAAGAACCCCATGAGCTTATCTTCATTCAGTACTATGGATTTTATCTGTTGAATGTAGCTCTGATTTTTATTCTTCTAAAAATTCTATTTATATATAAATATAAATGTGTATGCACATACACCTTGGTAATTGCTTACGTACTTAAGCAATTCTGATCCATATGAAGAAGAGAAGAAAAAAGTAGAAAATCAGGATAAATAATCTTGGCAGCTATGTAACAGAAATGTGTGGTTTTGTTCATGAAGACAAATGACTAATTTGTATATGGCGTTGTGAAAAATGGATAGCCAAATGGCAAAACAAAAGGATCTATAGCTGAAACCATAAACCAATATGATGAATATGTAAAATACTTATATGTAAAATATGAAGCCTTACTAATATAAGGGGAAAACATGAGGACCTTTATGATCTTGAAATTGAATATAACTACAACCCCAAAACTGGAACCCATACAAATCGGTCACTTTAGAAATAATCAGTACAGAAAAAAAAATTAAAGGAAAGATGAAAAATTATTTGTAATTAATAATACAGAAAGAGAAAATATGACTAAGGTTTTCTAGAAGTCAAAAACAAAACAAAATTTAAACCAATACAAAAAAGACAGATATTTAATATAAGAAAATGTAAAATAGTTATTTCATATAGAAAATTAAATCTAACATTAGGATCCTATTAGAAATTCAAATTAAAGCAACAGTAGTTAAACTTTTTTTGAACTGTTTTTCTATCTGTTGGATTGTTAAGCATCTGTAAGCTTAACACATACTACTGGCATGGTTATCAGTAGCAAAAAACATTCTTATATGTTGCCTGTGGGAATGTAAACAATACATTCCACATGTAGGACAATTTTGAAAGTATAATTAGTAAAACAATGTACACACTTTGACCCAGCCATGTCTTATTGTAGGAATTTATTGCAATTCTGTAATTGCATATGTATAAAATAATGTTGGCACAAACATTTTCATGTAACATTATTTTCGTATCAGAAATAATTTAAATTCCCATAGTGTTTGATGGTTAAGCCAATTAAAGTATGCTCATAAAATGGAATGCTTTCTGACTCTAATAATTGAAAAAAAGGAATAGAGAAACTCACTATATGGAAATATGGAAAAGCGTTCAAGCTATATAGTTTAAAAATTTGCTATGCAGTATATAAAATATAATAACATAATGCAAAAATGTATAATGAAATGTGTTTTAGTATATGCACCTATATATATAGAAAGAACCTCTGGAAGGAAGAATATATATTATTAAAAGTGATACATGACAATTAGTTATATGAGCATAGAGATGAGATGAAAACTTTTCACTATATAATTTGTATATGTTTTGATTTATGACAGTTTAAATGCACTACCTATTTAAAATAAATAAACTGAATTATAAAATGTTTAATTAGGAAAATATCCCTTTGAGA
>NW_016809536.1:2029419-2073840 GCF_001698545.2 Rhinopithecus bieti | reverse complement strand
TTGCTAATGTTGGAAAGCAAAGTAGTAGGAGAAAACACACTAAATTTTCTATTTTTTAACTTCCAGCCATTATTCCCTTGATGATGAATTCTATTACATTACACTATTATTTCTTATATGTTCTATTTCACTTTTAAGAGCTTCTGTTTTATTATTTTGTAAAAGCCTTGAACTGACTTTTCTTTGAGGACAACAATGTTAGCAAAATAGAACGTGAAATTTCAAACTAAGATATATTAACATCTATTTTAGAGTATCCATTAATATTTAGAATATAATATTAATATTTAATTTTCTTCTAATTTATTATTAGACAGCAAAAGTTATCCTTGTAAAGGAAATTTATTTTCTAATATGAGAATTCTTTGAAAATAGAATGCCACTTTGTGTACTGTACAAAGTCATGAAAAGAAATTAATATTATCAAGGCATTTTATAGTTTAAAAAGAAATTAAGTTCTCAATATCATAATCGTCTAAGACGAGAATATGGACTTTTCTTCCTAAAATCTAAATATAATGTCAATTGGAAACTAATAATTAACTTAATCTAAAAGTGAAGGGGAACACACTGATATTTTCTTCTTTAAAATATTTTACCCCATTCCTAACAATCTGTTTGTTGCTCTGACATCTTACTAGCTATTTAAGCTTTTCATCCTTATTTGTTCACTCCAATCTCTCATCAAGCAATTAATCTTTATTTTCATTGCAGTACCACTTTGAACAATTCACCTCTTTTCAAACAAAGTGGTTAATTAAATCTTGAAATATCACTTTGTAGTATCACTTCCAAGTTCAAGAACTTCCAATAGCTCACCATTGTGTGGGTGTGGAGGAGATTTTTATTTTTTATTTATTTATTTATTTATTTATTTATTTATTTATTTATTTATTTTGCGGAGTTTCCTCTTATTGCCCAGGCTGGAGTGCAATGGCACTATTTCGGCTCACCGCAACCTCCACCTCCTGGGTTCAAGTGATTCTCCTGCCTCAGCCTCCAGAGTAGCTGGGATTACAGGTGCACACCACCATGCCGGGCTAATTTTGTATTTTCAGTAGAGACAAGGTTTCACCATGTTGGCCAGGCTGGCCTTGAACTCCTGACCTCAGGTTATCTGCCCACCTTGACCTCCCACAGTGCTGGAATTACAGACGTGAGCCACTGTGCCCACCCATTAGATCAAATATTTCATAGCCAAATCTTGATTCAAAACCTATTTACTAAGCATCTAACCATGTTCAAGGTCTACCCATACTTATTTACCTGATTCTTAATAGTTATCTTTCCATAAGCTGGAAGTTTAATTTATATTCAAATACTGAATATAGGTGATTTAGGGCAAATATTCCTGTCTTAGATTCCTCCTTCTGTTTATTTTTTAAATTGGAATAATAAGCATTCCTTCTTACCTCACTAGATGTTAGGATTAAGATAGAATAACACGTGTAACATACTTTAGAAATACAATTGGCATTAGGGAGTACTCTGATTTATTAGCTATTTTTATTACCTTCTTTTTTGAAGTGTCAAAGTTGTGTTTGATTTCTCCCTTAGGTTCCTTTGTGTCTCATGTGTAAGATACCATTCCTTCTTCTCTTTATTTATTAAAATTCTATTCTTTTTTGATAACAAAGTTTAAATGCCTTCTTTCTGGTATATACTTCTCTGTGTACTTCAACTAGATATCTAATGGCATTGGACTGGAAATTATACTTAACTTTTAATTAACTTAATTTAATTTAACATCTTAGGAGTAGTGATGATGTTTTTAGTTATTTGATTTCATCTAATGTCTGAGTACTCAGACATCTTTCAGAACTAGACTATTAGAATCAATAAAATAACATTTTTTTAAATGTGTTATGTACCCGTTTCATGGGCTCAAGTTTTAAAAAGTTATAACCTTTAACCTTTATCACTTTCAATCAAAATATCTTTCTATTTTTACATGAAATTCATTGAATCTCCCTTAAATACAGGAATCCTTACCCTGTATGGTATTAGATGTGTGGTATTATTTCTGAGGTTTCTGTACTGCTCCATTAGTCCATATATCTGTTTTTGGTACCACTACCATGCTGCTTTGGTTACTGTAGCCTTGTAGTATAGTTCAAAGTTAGGTAGTGTGATGCCTCCAGTTTTGTTCCTTTTGCTTAGGAGTGTCCTGGCTATATGGGGTCTTCTTTGAGTCCATAAAAAATTTAAAATGGTTTTTTCTAATTCTGTGAAGAATATCAATGGTTGTTTTATGGAAATAGCATTGAATCATAAATCACTCTGGACAGTATGACCATTTTCATGATACTGATTCGTCCTAAACATGAGGATGGAATATTTTTGCATTCATTTGTGTCCGCTCTTATTTCCTTGAGCAGGGGTTTGTAGTTCTCCTTGAAGAGGGCCTTCATATCCCTCATTAGCTGTATTCCTAGGTATTTTATTCTCTTTGTAGCAATTGTAAATTGAGTTCATTCATGATTTGGCTCTCTGCTTGCCTATTGTTGGTGTAAAGGAATGCTTGTGATTTTTGCACATTGATTCTGAATCCTGAGACTGCTGAAGTTGCTTATTAGTTCAAGAAGTTTTGGGGCTGATGTAATGGGGTTTCCTAAATATAAAATCATGTCATCTGCAAACAGAGACAACTTGACTTCCTCTATTCCTATTTGAATACCCTTTACTTCTTTCTCTTGCCTGATTGCCCTGGCCAGAACTTCTAATACTATGTTGAATAGGAGTCATGAGAGAGGGCATCCTTGTCTTGTACCAGTTTTCAAAGGGAATGTTTCCCACTTTTGCCCATTCAATATGTTATTGGCTGTGGGTTTGTCATAAATAGTTATTATGTTGAGATATGTTCCATGAATACCTACTTTACTGAGAGTTTTTTAACATGAAGGGATGGTGAATTTTATCAAAGGCATTTTCTGCATCTCCCAAGGTAATAATGTGATTTTTGTAATTGGTTCTGTTTGTGTGATGGATTGCATTTAATGATTTCCATATGTTGAAGCAGTCCTGCATCCCAGGGATGAAGTTCAATTGTTTGTGGGGGCAAGTTTTTTGATGTGCTGCTAGATTCAGTTTGCCAGTATTTTACTGAGGATTTTCCCATTGAAGTTCATCAGGGATATTGGTCTGAAGTTTTCTTTTTTTGTTGTGTCTCTTCCCAGTTTTGTATCAAGATGATGCTGGCTTCATAAAATGAGTTAGGGAGGAGTCCCTCCTTTTCAGTTGTTTGGAATAGTTTCAGAAGGAATGGTACCAGCACATCAGAGTGAACAGGCAACCTACAGAATGGGAGAAATTTTTTTCAATTTACCCATCTGGCAAAGGTCTAATATCCACACTTTACAAGGAACTTAAACATATTTACAATAAAAAAACNCCAGGGATGAAGTTCAATTGTTTGTGGGGGCAAGTTTTTTGATGTGCTGCTAGATTCAGTTTGCCAGTATTTTACTGAGGATTTTCCCATTGAAGTTCATCAGGGATATTGGTCTGAAGTTTTCTTTTTTTGTTGTGTCTCTTCCCAGTTTTTGTATCAAGATGATGCTGGCTTCATAAAATGAGTTAGGGAGGAGTCCCTCCTTTTCAGTTGTTTGGAATAGTTTCAGAAGGAATGGTACCAGCACATCAGAGTGAACAGGCAACCTACAGAATGGGAGAAATTTTTTTCAATTTACCCATCTGGCAAAGGTCTAATATCCACACTTTACAAGGAACTTAAACATATTTACAATAAAAAAACCATCAAAAAATGGTCAAAGGATATGAACAGACACTTCTCAAAAGAAGACATTTATGCGGCCAACAACCACATGAATGAAAGCTCAACATCATTGATCATCAGAGAAATGCAAATCAAAACCACAATGAGATACCATCTCACTACAGTCAGAATGGCAATTATTAAAAACTCAGGAAACAATAGATACTGGTGAGGCTGTGGAGAAATAAGAACACTTTTACACTGTTGGTGGTAAAGTAAATTAGTTCAACCATTGTGGAAGACAGTAATGCGATTTCTCAAGGATCTAGAACCAGAAAGACCATTTGATCCAGCAATCTCATTATTTGTTATACAACCAAGGGAATATAAATCATTCTATTATAAAGACATATGCACACGTATGTTTATTGCAGCACTGTTAACAATAGCAAAGACATGGAACCAATCCAAAGCCCATCAATGATAGACTGGATAAAGAAAATGTGATACATATACACCACGGAATACCTTGAAGCCATAGAAAGCAATGAGATCATGTCCTTTGTAGGGACATGGGTGAAACTGGAAGTCATCATCCTCAGCAAACTAACAAAGGAAAAGAAAACCTAACACATGTTCTCACTCATAACACATGGACAGAGAGAGGGGAACAACACAATCTGTGGCCTGCTGGGGGTTGGGGTTTGAACAGAGGGAACTTAGAGGATGGGTTAATAGATACAGCAAACCACTATAGCACACATATATCTATGTAAAAAACTTGCACTGTCTGTACATGTATCCCCATTTTTTAGAAGAAATTTTAAAAAATAAGAAAAGCATATATTATTCAGTTTTTAAAAATAATGAAATCTTGTCATTTGCAACAACATGGTTGGACCTGAAGATTATTATGTCGAATGAGGTAAGCCAGGTGCAGAAAGACAAAGTTTACATTTCTTCACTTATTTGTGAGAGCTAAAAATTAATAGTTGAACACATCGAGATAACCAGTAGAATAATGGTTACCAGAGCCCGGGAAAGGTAGTTGGTGGGTGGGTATGTGGGGATGTTCTGTGGATACAAAAATATAATTAGATAGGAATAAGATCTACTGTTTGATAGCATAATGAGGTGACTATAGTCAATAATACTGTATTGTACATTTAAAAACAACTAAGAGAGTATAGTTGGATTATTTGTAACACAAAGAAAGGAAAAATGCTTTAGGTGCTGGATACCTTATTTACCCTGATGTGATTATTATACATTGTATGCCTGTATCAAAATATCTCATGTACCCCATAAATATATATACCTACTTGGTACCCACAAAATTAAAATAAAAAATTAAAATAAATTAGTAAATTTAAAAGGATTGAAGTTCTACAAAATATATTTCCTAATAACAATGTAATTAAATGATAAATCATCAACTGGATGAAATTTGTGAAGTTCAGATACACAAAAATAAAACCAAACAATTCTAAATTACCAATGGGTCAAAGAAAAAAAATGAGGAAAATTAAGACATGATTTGAGATGAATAGGAAAAAAACAAAAACAAAGGATACCAAAATTTATGAGATGCAGCTAAAGCAGTGAACAATGCTCAGAGGTGAATGTAGACCTGGAAATGCCTACATTTAAAGAAGCCAAGCACAGTCTGTATGGACTTATGTCTTATGTCTGTAATTCCAGCACTGTCAGTGACCGAGGCAAAAGGATCTATTGAGTCCAGCAGTCAAGCACCATTTTGGGCAGCATGGTAAGACCCTATTTCTACCCCCCATGCAAAGAAAAGAAGAAAAATAAAAACTGGGTGTTTGGATGTATGCCTTTAGTTATAGTCGCAGCTACTTAGGAGGCTGAGGTGGGAGGATCACTTGACCCTAGGAGGTTGAGGCTGCACCGAGCTGAGATCTCACCATTGCACTGCAGTTTGGGCAACAGAGTGAGAACCCATCTCTAAAATTATAACAATAATAATAATAATAAATAAGTAATAATAATGACAATGAATTCTAAAAGGAAGAAAGCTCTCAAATCAATAACTTAAATTTGTTCCTTAGGGAGCTAGGAGAAGAGCGTATTAAACACAGCAAATAGTTGGGAAGTCATACTGAAAGCAAAGTATAAATAAATAAAATAGAAAACAGAAAAACAATAGACAAACACAGCGAAACCAAAATTTGGTAATCTTTCACTTTATTGACCAATAAAAAGAAATCATGAATTCGATTACAGAAAGACAGAAACAAAACAGAGAAAATCACTACTGATCTTACAGAAATTTTTAAAAAGAATGCTGTGAAAAGCTTATGCAAAACATTAAATGATTTAGATGAAATAAATAAATTCGTAGAAAGACAAAATCATTACAATTGACTCAGGATGAAATGAAAATCTAATTAAGCTTATAACAAGTAAAATGACAAAATTAGTATGTTTAAAATTACCCACCAAAAGGCCTAGGTCCCTAATAATACACTTTTGAACTATGAAAACATTGAAATAATTATGAATGCTAACTTTTTACAAACTCTCTTTTCAAAATAGGATGCCACAATTACCCTCATACCAAAACCAAACAAAAACATTACAAGTAAATAAATTTTAAACTCTCCTTTATGAATACAGATGCCAAAATCTTGAACACAGCACTTGCAAACCAAAACAGCAATATTTTGCAAAGATTGTACTTCATAACAAAGTCCTATTCATCGCAGGCATGCATAATTAAAAGAAAAAAAATGACCATCTCAATAAATACAAAAGTAAATAAAGAAACATTTTGGCCAGGTGCACTGGCTTACACCTGAAATTAATCCCAGCACTTTGGGAGGTCAAGACGGGTGGATCTCTTGAGGCCAGGAGTTCAAGATCAGCCTGGCTAAGATGATGAAACATCATCTCTACTAAAAATACAAAATTCGCCAGGCATGGTGGTGTCCCAGCTACTCAGGAGGCTGAGGCATGAAAAATCACTTGTGCCCCTGGGAGGTGGAGGTTGCAGTGAGCTGAGATCTCACTACTGCACTCTGACCTAGGTGACAGAGCAAGACTTTGTCTCAAAAAAAGTGAAAATAAATTAGGATAAATCTAATGTCATTTCAGGATAAAGACCTTCACCAAATAAAGAATAGAAGGGAATTTGCTTAACCTAATAAAGGACATCTATGAAAAACCCACAGCTAAATTTATATCTGTTGGTGAAAGAATAGTTTCCCTCCAAATCAGGTAAAATATTGAAAAGTCCACTCTTTCTCTTTAATTTAGCACTGTATTGGAGATTGTAACTGGAGCAATTCATTGAGAAAAAATAAGTAAAAGACATCCAGATTGTTTATTTACCCTTACATCAAACTGTGTAAGTTTTATTATTTAAACATTTTATCTTTTTCATTTGATTGCTCATATTTTGTATGAACTCTTGTTTATATTTTTAATATTTTTAGGCTTATTAGTGATAAGCCAATTTTCATTCCTGACACAGAGTAAAAGAGAAACACTTATGCTGTTTCTCTTTTATTCTTCCTGTGTTTTATGCATTTAATCAATAGTATGTCTGTTTGTAGAGACATATTTTGAGTTTGCTCTTTTCTCTGTTGAGCATTTATTTTTGATTTTGTTAAATTTTGTCTTTATGCACTTTCTTCTGCCTCATTTTAGGCTTAATTTACTTTCAACTTTTTTTTCAGCTTTATACTTAAATAGTGGATTTTAAAATCATTTTCTATTCTGACATGTGCTTTTAAACTACAAACTTCCTCATACAATTAATTGATATCTATTCCATATAATTTAAATTTTCATCGGGATTCATGTCAAAATATTTTCTAACTTTCATCAGGCTATCATATTTTACCTATGAATTATATACATGTATATTTGGAACTTTTAGTTATATCTTATTATTTCTAACTCAACTTTATGGTTGTCAGAAAACAAACTGTTTATGATTTCAATGCTTAATGATACTTAGAGGTCCATCACTGGTCAAGCTTGCTAAAATTCCCATATGTATTTGAAAAGAGTGTTTATGTTATTGGTGCAATTGCATATATACGTATACATATACAATTTATATGTAACATTTAACAATTTTGAGTGTATTTTATAGACGTTAAAATACATAGATCTTAAATGGTGAGTTTGGCGATTTTTTAACAATTGTGTACTTTATTTAACCACCACACTATACAACATATAGAACAATTTCATATTTTCAGTTTCCTTATTCCACTTTCCAGATTATCCCCATTCCTTACTATTCCCAGAGACTAATACTTTCTGATATCTAACACTGTGGTTTAGTTTTGCTTTGTTTTTGCCTAGTTTTGAATTTCATATGAATAATCATCAATGTTTTTGAGTTTCATCAATATTAGTGTATATATCAGTATTTTGCTGCTTTTCATTGCTAGGTAATGTTCCATGGTGTTATTATGCCACAGTTCTTTACCCATTCTTATGTCAATGGATATTTGTGTTATTTTTCAAGAAAGACTTCTTGTGGATAAGATTGATGTGAACATATTTTCTCCAATCATTTCATGTATATATGTTTCAGTTGTCTTGGGCAAACACCTGGGAGTAGAAATGTTGAATATAGGGTAGATGTATATTAAAATTTGTAAGAAACTGGTAATTATTTTTCAAGGTACCTATGACACTTTACACTCCCAACTTGTACAAAAGTGTTACTTGCTCCGCATCATTGCCAATATTTGTAATTATTTGTCATTATTTTTCTTTACAATTTAGCTATTCTTGGAAGAAATGTTGTCTTTTTTGTTTTCTTTTGTTTACTTTTATTGTAGCTTTATGTGAGTCCTTTATAGCTTCTGGGTATGTACCCCTCATGAAAGATATATATAGTAGACATTTTCTTCTAAATGGTTACGAGCCTTTTAATTTTCTTAATGATGCTTTTGAAAAGCATATGTTTTAACTTGGTAAAGACAGTGTATCAATTTTTTCTTTTCTCAATTTTCACAGTGCAAATTGTGGTTTTTGTCTTCTCTTTAAGAAATATTTGTCTATTTCTAAAATGGAAAAGCTCTTCAATTTTTTTCTTCTATGATCATTATTATTGTAGCTTTCATGTTTAGTTCTGTGATATACATCAAACAAGCTTCTCAGTGTAGAGTTATCTACAGGTTAAAGTGTATTTTTTTTCTTTAGATATCCACTGGAACCATAATATGTGTCATATAAATTTTATTTCCTCATTCAGTTGCTTTTGGTAACTTCGTTAAAAGTCAGTTAACTATATGTGTGTGCATTTATTTGTGGACTTAATTTCCTATTTCATGGATGAATTTTTATATTCTTATTCAAACACTATACAATCTTGATTATTTAAGTTTAGAGTAAGTCTTGAGATCAACTAGTGCAAGTGTTTTAAATGTTGTCTAAATATTTTTGAAAGTTGTTCTGTCTCTTAGGTCATTTGCATTTCAGTATAACTTTGAAAAATCAGTTTGGCAGTTTCTATAATAAACCCTGCCTGAATTTTGAATGAGAATGCATTGAAGTTATATATTGCTGTTGGCATAAAAGATAGTTTAAAACATAGGTTAACAATATAGAGTCTTCCACTTGCTTTTATTATAGCACCTTTCTTTGGCATACATTTTACTCAACGTATTTTGTAAACTCCAAACTACATGTTATGTTTCTGCATTTAATTAGGTATGTTTTATTTTAACTCAACAATGTTTTGGACATTTGAATGTAGTGATTTTGTATATATTTTATTAAATTTTTTGTGGACTTTTTTCTTTGCTGTTATTGAAGTTATATTTAAATTTCATCTTCCAATTGTTCCTTTAACATGTATTGAAATGGTATTGATTTTTACATATTAACTTTGTATTCTGTGACTTTTTGTTAAGTTTTATAAAGGTTTTTTTGAATGCCATTGTCATGTTTTCTGAGAATAATAACTCTTTTTTCTTCTTTTCTGATCTTTATAACTTTTCTTTGTCTCACTTCGTTTGTCTTGCTTAGACTTCCATATACTGTTGATTAAAAATGGAAAGAATAAATGCTCGCTTTGTTTACATCTTGGGGAGAAAGTGTTCAGTGTTCTCCACTGGTTTAATGTTAGCCCTTTATGAGTTGCAGACCACTTCAATTCCCTTTACCAGACTTAAGGATTTTCTTTAAATAGTAGTTGCTGAGATATTCTATCATGTTTGAGTCTTAATTTTGGCAATTTTTTTCTACAGCTATTGAGATGTTTGTATATGCTTTTTGCTTATTAATACAATGAAATATACCAATTTTATTATTTTAATTGACATGTAGTTTAATTTAATGTTTTACATATGTGTACAATGTGGAGTGATTTAATAAATGCTATGAACATATACATCATCTCATTTACTTGATATTTTTTGTGGAGATACATTTGAAATTTACTGTTAGTTGTTTTGAATCATACAATATGTTATCATTGAATGTACTCACACTGCTGTGTAAATCTCAAAATTTATTCCTTCCATTAAGCTGAAACTTTGTATCTTTTGACCAATAACACCTCAGTCCCTTGCTCCCCAAGCGCTCATCCTCTAGTAACCATAATTCTACTCTCTCTTTATATGAATCCTACTGTTTTTAGATTATATATATAAATTCTACAAATTGTGCAGTATTTTTCTTTCTGTGCCTTCCTTATTTAACTATGCATAGTGTTCTCTAGATTCATCCATGTTGTCCCAAATAACAAAATTTTGTTGTTTTTTAAGACTGAGTGGTATCCTTTTCTGTATATGGGCATACCTTGTATGTATTGCATTTTATTTTGCTGTGTTTCACAGATATTGCTTTTTAAAAATTGAAGGTTTGTGGCAACTCTGTGTCAGGCAAGTCTATTAGTGCCATTTTTTCCAATAGTATGTGTTACTTCATTTCTCTGTGTCACATTTTGGTAATTCTTACAATATTTCAAACTTTTCATTATTGTTGTGTCTGTTATGGGAATCTGTGGTCAATGATATTTGATGTTACTACTGTAATTGTTTTGGGGAACCAAAAACATTCCCGTACAAGATGAGGCCAATTAATAACTCTACAATGCCCACTAAGTGTTTGAGTGAGAGAAAAGTCCCATGTCTCTCACTATAAACCAAAAACTAGAAATGATTAAGCTTAGTAAAAAAGGCATGTTGAAAGCTGAAATAGGCCAACAGCTAGACCTCTTGCACCAAATAGCTCAGTTGTAAATACAAAAGTTATTGAAGGAAATTAAAAGTGCTACTCTACTGAACACACAAATAATGAAAAAGCACAACAACCATATTGCTGATATGGAGAAACTTTTAGTGGTTCAGACAGAAAATGAAACCAGCCACAGCACATTCTTAAACCAAAGCCTAATCCAGAGCAAAGCCCTAACTCATGTCAATTCTATGAAGACTGAGAGAGATAAAGAGGCTGCAGAAGAGAATTTTGAAGCTAACAGAGATTTGCTCATGAGGCTTAAGGAAAGAAGGTGTCTCCGTCTCCATAACATAAAAGTGCAAGATGAAGCCAAAGTCTTGCTGTAGAAGGCCTAGACAAGTTATTCAGAGGACCTAGGCAAGATATTGAATTAAAGTGGCTACACTAAATAGCAGATTTTCAATGTAGACAAAACTACCTTCTATTGGAAAAAGAGGTCATCTTGGACTTTCATAGTGAAAGAGGAGAAGTCAATGCCTGCCTTCAGTTTTTCAAAGGACAGGCTGAATCTCTTGTTGAGAGCTAATGCAGCTGGTGACTTGAAGTTCAAGCCAGTGCTTAGTTATCATTCTGCAAATCCTGAAACCGTTAAGAATTATGCTACATCTACTCTGCCTATACTCTATAAATGGAACACCAAAGCCTGGATTGTATCACATTTGTTTAAGCATGGATTACTGAATATTTCAAGCCCAGTATTCACACCTACTGCTCAGGAAAAAGGATTCCTTTCAAAATATTGCTGCTCATTGACAGTACACCTAGTAACCCAAGAGCTCTCATAGAGATGTACAAGGAGATTAATGTGATTTCCATGCCTGCTAACAACAACATGCAATTCATGGATCAACGAGTAATTTCAAACTTCGTTATTATTTAAGAACTGTATTTCATAAGACTGTTGCTGCCATAGATAGTGATTTCTCTGATGTATCTGGGCAAAGTAAATTTAAAAGCTTCTGGAAAACACTCACCATTCTATATGTCATTAAAAACATTAATGATTCATTGAAGGAGGCCAAAATATAACTTTGACAGACATTTGGAGTTTTGATTCCGACTTTCATGGACAACTTTGAGGGGTACAAGATTTCAGTGGAGGAAGTAACTGAAGATGTGATGGCAATAGCAGGAGAACTAGAATAAGTGGAGCCTGAAGATGTGACTAAATTGCTGCGATCTCATGATAAAACTTGAATGGATGAGGGGATGTTTCTTATGGATGAGCAAAGAAGATGGTCTTTTCAGATGAAAAGTACTCTGATGAAGATGCTGTGAACATTGTTGAAATGACAATGGATACAGAATGTTACATAAACTTAGTTGATAAAGCAGTGGCAAGGTTTGAGAGCATTGATTCCAACTTTGAAAGAAGTTCTGTTGGTAAAATTTTATTAAGCAGCATTACATATTACAGAGAAATATTTTGTAAATCCCAAGAGCCAAATGATGTGGCAAAATACATTATTGTCTTAGTTCAAGAAATTGCCACAGTCACTTTACCCTTCAGCAGCTACTTCCCTGATCAGTCTGCAGACATCACAGTCAAGGCAGACCCTCCACCAGCAAAACACCTATGACTCTCTGAAAGATCAGGTTATTGTTAGCATTTTTAACAACAAAGTATTTTTTTAACTAAAGGACGTGTATTCTACTCCTGGACATAATACTGTTACATAATGCTATTACACTTAATAGACTACATACAGTATAGTGTAAATAAAAGTATATGCAGTGGGCAATCAAAAAGTGTTCATGAGACTTGCTTTATGTGATATCCACTTCATTGTAGTGGTCTGGAACCACACCCAAAATATCTCTGAGGTATGCCTGAATATACCACATTTTCTGTATCTATTCATCTGTTGATGGAAACTTAGGTTGGTTCTATATATTGCCTATTGTGAATAATGCTACAATCAATGTGGGAGTGCAAAAATCCCGTAGGCATGTTGATATCTATTCATTTGGATATATTCTCAGAAGAGCAATCGCTGGATTATATTGTAGTTCTAAGTTTAGATTTTGAGGAACCTCCATACCATTTTCCACAATGGACAAACTAATTTATATTCCCACTAACAGTGTCCAAGGAGTCCCTTTTTCCTGCCTTCTTGCCAACACTTATTATCTTTCATCTTTTTGAGAATAGCCATTCTAACTGGTATGAGGTGACATCTCATTGTGGCTTCAATTTGCATTTCTCTAGTGACTAATGATGCTGGGCATGTTTCATGAACCTGTAGGCATTTGCATGTGAAATTCTGAAAAGTGTTCACCACATTGTCCATAGTCTAATCAGGTTATTTGTTTTCTAATGACATGCCTACCTTGAATCCCTGGACTAAACAACAAATAGTGATAATATTGTATTCAACATATTAATATTTAGCGCACATTTTTGTATCTTTCAATTGTTAATCTGCACTTTTGATATTAGTAGTATTCTTATTAGGTTTTGGTATGAGAGTTATGATAACCTCCTAAAACTTGTTAAGTATATTTTTATTCAGTATTTTTAATATAACTTTATAGATATCATCATTTCTTTTTTATAGATAGGTTTGATAAATTCACATATGAAGCCATCTGGGCATAGAATTTTATTTGCAGGAAGATTTTTCTATCCTTGCTTGAGTTTTATCAGTTGTATTAATATTTTCTAGAAATTAAATTTTGCTTTTTAATATTTAAATTACTTTCTTTTGTTTCAAAATAATACATGGTTACTATGTTTGCTTTACAAATCAATAATCTTAAAATTATTCAAATCACAAGTGGAAGTTAGTTTAATAATTTTGTTTCAGTACTTTACAATTACTGTTAGATGTGTTAAAATATGCCATCATAATCATGAATTTGTCTGTTTCTTCCAGTTCTGTCAATTTTTGATTAAATATTTTGAGACTGTCTTATTTAAAACAGAGATTTCGTTAATTTTAATATATTTCATGTGGATTGACTCATCCATATTAAGTCTACCTTTTTATTGAGAGTTTTTGTATTTAACTGTATTAACTCTGATATGAATATAGCTTCACTGCTCTTGTTTCTTGTTTCCATCTATTTATTTTCAACAGTTCTATGTCCTCCTACTTAAGGTGTAACTATTACAAATAGCATATGCTAGTCTTTAAAAGAATGTCTTTCTATTTAAATGAAATAATGGTGTGTATACATTTTATGTAGTTGATAATGTATTTATCCAATTTTATTTTATATCATATAGTGAATTATTAAAATATTTTTAGAAATTAAAAAATATGATGAGAATTGTAGATGAAGTAGGCTATGTCATCAATGAAGGCAAGGGATGAGGTAGAGAAATCAGTTAGGAGATTGTCACAATTAATACGTTTGAGATGTTGTTATCCTAGAAAATTATAGAGACTGGGGGGAAAAATGAACAGAATCCTGCATGTGAAGGGGATAGTTGTAAACATTTTATTTTAAAAAGGGAAGGGCTATAGATTTACACTTAGATGCTGGACAAATTTAAGAAATGTGTAAAGCAACAAAATCCTATAAAAATATAGGGAAGGAATCAAAGATTACAGGGGAACCTGGATATTTTGCATTCAGAAATCCTTCCTCCCAGACTAGATGATTTATATTATCAAATACGATAAAGCTTTCTTTTCATTGAAGTGTGGTCCTAGAACAAGCAGCATTCACTTTCTCTAGGAGCTTGTTTAAAATGTGAAAATTTAGGCACTGCTCCAGGCATACTATATCAGATTTTACATTAAATAATTGCCAAATGATGTTTTTTACACATTAAATTTGAGCAGTGTATGGAACAGTGGTTCTCTACCTTATTTGCATATTAGTATAATCTGGGGAGCCTTTAGAAATCCCATTGCCTAGGCCATACCCTAGACTAAATTGGAGCCTGTGGGTTTGGCACTCAGGAGTCTGTATGTTTAAAGCTCCCCAGGTGGTTCTCTTGTGCAGCCAAGGTTGAGATCCCGTGCTATAGGCACATGGAAGAGAATAAAGCAAAACTAGACAATTAATAAGAAATCGTGAGGATTTTAGAGACTGGATTCTAGTCTTTGTTCTTTATTTGAGAGATATTCATTTGTTCCCTATAAATCAATTTTATTTTTGTATATTTCAAAATTGTATTTAGCAATTATTTGTGATTTTTCTGTCTATGGATTGTAATTTAGGAGACACTTAGCAAAATATAATAATGGGTGGTAATCATTGGTATAGGATTAATTTGTGAATGGTAAGAAAATGTGCTGACTATAACTGTTCAGAAATTGAGTAAGCAGTAGTGATCAGAAAATTTAATTATATCAGAAACAGAAAAGCAATCAAAACTGGTTCGCAGAAATAAAAATAGATAAGCCAATAAATTTATGAGAGTGTAAGTTGAGATGAATTTGGGAAAAGACAAAACAGGCAAAGTACATGACAGACTTGTAGAATTTTTTTTTCATTTTTACCACTACAAGAGTGAGAAGAACTTGATCAGTGCTTCTCGAACATTAACGTACAGATGAATCGCCTGGAGATTTTTATTAAAATGAATATTCTTACCTTGTTTGTCTCTGGGGTAGGTTATGAAATTCTGCTTTTTAAGTAAGATTCTAGGTGATGAAATGCTTTTTCTGTGGGTTCACACTTACTGCAGCAAGGAGCTGGAACCCAGTTATCACTAAAAGTAGTGCAAAGGTCTTGCTGCTCGTGCATCTTTCTTAGTTGCCTTAGTAACTGCGTCTTTTCAAGATAAGACACAATTTCTAAAATTCAAATGAAAATGAGATAAACTTCAGTGAGAGATAGAACAACATGTTAAAAGATTATGTGGAAGGAGTTTTGGGGGAGGAATTCCTGAAGTTCATAAAGATAAGACTACTTGAAGAAGAATTTGATTCCTCTCTAAAAACATTAATAGAACTTATTAGCATAGGAACTTAGAAGTTCAGCAGGACTGTTTTATCTGTAGCTGTCTTTGGTCATAGTCAATATAAAACTCCACATGCTTCACAAATGCATTTACTCATCTGTTTATGTGACACTAATACTCCATGGAAGAGGTTGTTACAGGAAATAGGGTTATTGAGTCAACACCAGACACCAATCAGGAACTGACATTCACTTTACATGGAGATATCATCAACAGAAAATTTGAAAGTTTAGGTATTCAGAGAGCACTGAAAGAAATACAATAAGAACATTAGAATTGGAAGTAAAGCATGCAGGGAGAAAAAAGACTCTTTTTTCTGTTTCAAGGATAAACAACTAAAACTGGTTGAGGAAAGTGTGTCAGAGGGCTCTTCCATCTTGAGAGAATAGGAGGAGGGGATATCTGCTAAGAATGAGAAAAATAAATGAAGATTTACAACTCAGGAAAAAATGATCAGTAAAACATTACTAAAGAGCTTTTAAAGCAACATGAAGATCCTGTTTGCCACTAGAAACATGAATTTGTGGTGGGCAAGGTACGTAGTGTTGTGTTGCAGCCCAGGGCAGGTAATGGAGAAGTAGATGATTTTGTGCAGTGGGGGACTTGTGACCACTATAGTAGCAAAGAACATAATTATGGAGGGGCAGTAAGGGTTACATGACAATAGCGGACATTACTATTAGGAGAAGCACAGGTAGCTAGAAAGGAACAAAAGAGTTCAGTCAATTAGAAATGACTTTAGTTTGAAGTTTTTGATGAATGTAAAGAGGAAAATATGAATGACTTTGTGAGATCTGGGGGCAAAATTGTCTGAAATGTTGGGTTTGAAATATGCCTTATGATGACAGGTTACAAGGCATGGTTATATGAAGTATAAATGAGTGATAGAGAGTGAATTTGAATGAAGGAGATAAGTTTTTTTCCTTTTTTAAAAACAGGATGATATGGGGTTTCACAGTGTATTATTAGAGGTAGTATAGATGTCTGCAAGTGTAAGACAGAAAAGAGAAAAAAAGAAAAAAGAAAAGAAAAGAGAAAAGAAAAGATAAAAACATGCAAACAAGTTTTTGAACTTGTCGAGTAGGGAGAAAATGGATCCTAGCTTTGAGGATTTGAAAAGAGGGATATAATCATAAAATCATAGAGTAATAGGTTTGGGAAGAAACTTAGAACTAAAATTGTGTGATACTATAACTTAGAGACGAGGAAGATCATAACCAAGAGAGGAAATTTCTTGTCCAGAAACACTTATCTCTTAGATAATGGTTGAGACTAGAATACAAGGTAGTTGACCTCCCTTGTTCTTGGTAATAGTAAAGATGATGGCTGTGGTGATAATGATTTTGAACATAGTGGTGTAGGCATACATACCAAGAGCTTATTAAATAAGCAAACGTTGTTCGTAGCTAATACAAAATAGAAAGATAAATGAATGTTTGACTCTAATGCTCCCTCCAAAATGTTAGCTCTGTAAGGACAGGGGTTTTCATCTTTTATTTCCTGATAACATATCTGAGTGAGTTAGTACTCATTATATATTTGCAGAATACATGAATAAACACACGTTTTAAAAATTTAGAATGTGTTGATCAGTTAGATGCTTTTGTAGAACTATGAGTCTGCTAAAGGGAATGTTGTTTTATGAAGCATTTATCACTCCAAGTGTTCACTAAGTTTTGATGGACCATCAGAATACATAACACTTACTCAGTTCATAATATGAACCACATGCTGTACATACATTATTTTTTAATCCTCATAATAACTCTTGAAAGTAATTATTATTATAACATTGGGGACCTAAGCTTGTATTTAAACTGTCAATTTTTTTACTGCTAGAGCCCAGACCAAAAATGTATAGTGAACTTATTGGGCAGATGTTACAAAAGATAATTTGTCTGGTACAGACTCTCTTGGGACAGAATACCTCTTTAAACAAAGAAGATGCCAGGCTGAAGTGGGTTCATCACAAAGTATTAATTGGTAAGTGGACATTTCTGATTTGATAGGTAAAAACCTGTCCCTGTCCCTACCCTACCTGCATGAATATAGGTGTGCTTTATGGGCAGAGAAAAAGGCTGCTTCGATAAATGCTGTAATACACAGGGAAACGCAGAATGTGATAGGCAGGAAACTCCGCCATCTCATTTGACACAGATCACCAAGAGGACTCATTGTTGAGAAGGCTCGGGGTGATGGTAACAGCATCATGGATATCAAAGGGAAAAGTGGAGATTAGCACTACTCTGAAAGTTGTGACCTTTTAAACTTGGCCTATGGATAAACAGCATTAGCATCTCCTAAAAGCCTTTCAGAAAAGCAGAACCTCAAGCCCAACCCCTGATTTATTATTCGGAATCTGCATTTTAATAAGCTCCCCATCCTAGTATGAGGAGCACTGGTAGGTAGTGCTTTGGCTAAGCATTTAGGTGGAGCAGAACCTCCTGGAGCAGTGGCAATATTAGAAATAGGAGACTTGCTCAGGACTAAGCATAGGACTTATTCTGACTATCCTGTACTGATTAGGTAGATGAATACATACCCAATGTGAGCAAATGAGAGAGAATTTAAATAAAATCCTGCTGATTGTTATTAGCATGACTCCATCTGTAAATACAAGTTAGTGAGGCCTAGATAAAGTGAGGTTTTGTCTGTGTTACAAATGAAGACACCAAGACTCAGAGAAGTGAAGTAGCTTGCTCAAGGTGACACATGCAGGGAATCCATGAAGTGACATACAAGGATGCTGAAGTGAAATACAGTTCACACTTCTAAATTGAATCAATAGGAAGCCACTGGCACAGTACATTGTATGCTTTCTATAACTCTGGTTATAACGAAAGCAGCTTCTATTCAAGGGCCCAATGTGATTCTTCTTCTTGGTGGTGGTGAAGGTTTTGTTTGTTTGTTTTTTAGAGACAGGGTCTCGCTCTTTCACCCAGGGTATAGGGCAGTGGCACAATCATAGCTCATTACACTCTCAAACTCCTGGGCTCCAGGGATTCTCCTGCCTCAACCTCCCAGAGAGCTGGGTCTACAAGAGCATGCCACTGCGCCAGCTAATTTTTAATTTTTACTTTTTGAGATGGGGTTTTGTTGTGTTGCACAGACTGATCTTGAACACCTGACCTAGAGCCAGTCTCCTGCTTGGGCCTCTCAAAGCTCTGGGACTATAGACATGAGCCACTAAACCCAGAATCAATATGTTTTATAAGCATAATCACACTAATTTCTACAATACTTTCTGGAGAGACGGCTATACACGACTACTTAAACAATATATATTTTCTATGTCTCGGTTGAGAGAGAGAAAGAACTTGGTGAAGCAGTACTAAACTCCCTCCTGAGGCTAAAATAGTTCAAAGTGTATTTTACCTGTATCTTTTAAACCATGGCACCCCTTTATCACTTTCAAATTCGAATGTGTGACAATTATTAAAAGATCCTTTTGCTCTCCTGGTAAAACGAAAGAGGAAAAAAATGAAAATTCAGATTTTATAAACTAGAAATATTTTAAGACTGCTGTGTAGCTATCAGAGTCTGATAATAATGTCTATATTTATCTACAAATGGAATATCGTTGTTTAGTTAATTAGAAATTAACCAATTTAATTAATTTAATTCTTCAGTTAATTTCTTCCAGCCCTTTAAATATAGTAATATTTGATGATGGGTTCTAATTTGCATACTATGTGCATATGTTATAAGGACAGATTTAGTAAAATTAATGGTTTCTTGAAAAATAGCTTTTTTCTTGGAAGAGAATGTGTTTATAAACAAGCATTGGACTTTTCCTTTTATTTTCCTGAGAAAATCAAGACCCATGAAGTGAAAACATTTTGTCAGCTTGTAAAAACCTGCATTAATTATTCCATTCTGCCTATTTAATCAGTTTTCTCAGTTTTCCTTTTAAACTTATTCAATTAAACAGAATGACCTTCAGAGCAATGACAGGTAAGATAGTGGTTCCCCCCCTCCTCCCCCAGCAAAAGTGTTTACTTTAAAAAGGCTGCCACACACATCAGTTTTTGCTCCTTGTTGTCTTTCTTTTGGGAGAATAACTATTTATAAATAATTGCTTACAATAATGTGAACATTTCTCAGAGTAAATGCCCCAGATTTGATGATCATTTCATGGTAACCCTTTGAAAATCAGCACATTTTCCTCCAAAGATGATAGTGTCAGGTGGTACAATAAATGTAAATATTTTATCAGCATTATTGTAACAATTTTGTATCACACTTTGATAGTGTAGATTTGTTTTCTTTGGGGACTTTGACTTTCATGTATCTTATTGTAATGGGACTTAATGCTCATATTTAACAATGTCAAGTAGAGCATAAGGATGGAGAAAATCTTCAAATCTCTGTGTCTGACTTGCTTATCACTCCAATCTATGTAGCTCCATTATTTACCCCAGAATTTTTTACCCTGTTAATATGACCTTCTATATTCTAAACTGAAGGAGATCATATCTCTACAGAAAGAGGCTGAAGGACAATAATGTTTTTAAAAGAGGTGTGTGGACTAACAGTGGTCAAAATAGACCTTTACCAGTGTCTACTGGACTGCACTTACTTGAATTTAAATTAATGGTTTTTTATCTCCAAGTATATTTCGGTAATATGGAGACCATCTTTAGACATCAGCAGCCAGAGCTGTAGTTGGGGAATTATTTATTACTTCCAGAGTAGCCACATGATTTCCCTTTCTCTCTTTCCCCTGGGATTGTCTCATCATCTCATTACTTTACTTCTGGACTTGTATTGGTTGTACCTTGCTTTCAGTGAGAATTTCACCTCCATTTTCTTTTTTCTTTTTCTTTTTTTAATTATACTTTAAGTTCTAGGGCACAAGTACACAACGTGCAGGTTTGTTACATATGTATACATGTGCCATGTTGGTGCGCTGCACCCATCAACTCGTCAGCACCCATCAACTCATCATTTACATCAGGCATAACTCCCAATGCCATCCCTCCCCACTCCCTGCTCCCCACAATAGGCCCCGGGGTGTGATGTTCCCTTTCCCATGTCCAAGTGATCTCATCGTTCAATTCCCACCTATGAGTGAGAACATGCGGTTTCACCTCTATTTTCTAGGCTTATTGTTATACTTTCTCTCTTTCTCTCTCTCTCTCTCTCTCTCTCTCTCTCTCTCTCTCTCTCTCTCTCTCTCTCTGTGTGTGTGTGTGTGTGTGTGTGTCTGTGAGATATGGGATCTCTCTCCATTGCCCAAACTGGAGCACATTGCCTATTCACAGGCATAATCATAGTGTACCAAAGTCTTGAACTCCTGAACCCAAGCCATCCTCCTGCCTCAGCCTCCCAAGCAGGTGTAACTACAGATGCATCCCACCACACCTGGATAGACTTATTTTTATGCTTGACATTATTTTTCCTGTCCATGTGTCAAAATATATTATCACTTATTGTACTAGTTGCAGAGGTGTTTCTTAGATTTGTGTTTTTTTGAAAGTGAAGGATCATGCCACTTTCCTATTATCATTCCTTAGTTTATATACAACAGGAAATAAGTGTCTTTTAAAAATATTTTGGGAGGGGAAATAAATAAAAAACCTATTATGTTAGCTGGAATATATTATACATCTCTGGAGAAATAAGCTTATTGTAAGCAATTAGGTTTCTGGATTCTACCTGCTTATCTTCCAAATGCTCTTAAAGAATAAAAGATAAATATGAGATATAGTTTAATGATGTGATGTATGTGGGCTAGTCAGCTATATCACTCTCATTAATTATAAGGATAAGTTATTATGTGTTTTGACTGGTTCACTTGTTTGTTTCTAGAAACACTTAAATACCAGAATGTACCATTTTTCAAAAGGAGAGAGTAACACTTTTTCATATAAATTAACTAATATAATTGCAAATGAGCATCAAAATCTATTTGGTGAAAATGCAAAAAAAAAAAAAAAAACCCAAACTAAACAGTGTAACACACTACTCTGTGCAGTGCTATGGCCTCAGTTGCTTTCTTAGAGACTACAAAGATACTAAAATGACATAAATACTATATGTAATCACAACTGCCATTTCTCCAAGTACCTTGTTCTACATTGTGAAAATTCTTGAGGTGACTAAGGTAATTTTTGAATTGTTTTGAAATGATAATATTATAATTTGAAATTATGAATCATATATGAAATAATACATATTACTTTGCATTATAAAATATTTTCAGTAATTATTGTGAAGTGCCATTAATATTTTGGTGATTACTTTTATGTCATATGCACATACACATGAGCGTGTACACAGACAGACATAAAAATGATAGGATCATATAAGACATTGTAGACTTTTATGATAGGGTAATACACTTTTCTTTTCTTTTTCTTCTTTGTCCAGATCTTCTATTCTTTATCCATATTGTACTCTATCCCTATCCAAGGTAATCTAGGAATATGTGTATGGTTCCATTTGTCTCATTATGCTCATATGTCATTTACATGGTATTTTATATATAGGGTTTACACATTTATAGTAAATGATCTTTATATAGTTTATACAATATCCATTTTTCTTTTCTCTGCAATACAAAAGTGTTTCATATCCCTCAAACACACCCATACCCCTCACTTACACATATGTTATCACTTATCACAAGTTTGCTTTTGTAAACTTGTGTTCATTGTATACACATTAATCATTTAAGCATACCTTGTGGAAATCCTGCCAACTTGACTACTGTGCCTCCAATTTCTTCCTTTTTATCCCATCATAATAAACCTGGTAATAATTGATTCAACCATATGCACATTGATATCGCTTGTGCTGTTGGTTTATTTTTACTACTACAAACATGCTACAATGAAGTTCTGGTACTTTTTCTTTTCTTTTCTTTTTTTTTTGAGACAGTTTTGCACTTGTTGCCCAGGCTAGAGTGCAATGGCACGATCTCGGCTCACCTCAACCTGCACCTCCTGGGTTCAAGCGATCATCCTGCCTCAGCCTCCTGAGTAGCTGGGATTACGGACATGTGCTACCACGCCTGGCTACTTTTGTATTTTTGGTAGAGACGGGGTCTCTCCATGTTGGCTAGGCTGGTCTCAAACTCCTGACCCTGGGTGATCCGCCAACCTCGGCCTCCCAAAGTGCTGGGATTACAGGTGTGAGCCACCATGCGCGGCTGTTCCTGTACTTTACCCTAAATTTTTATTTATTTTATTTTTTTTATTTTTTATTCTTCAATGGAATAGATTCCCAGGACAGGGATTATTGAGTCAAAGATTCTGTTTATATTGTCAGTTTGACTTTTAAAAAGCTTATCAAAATCCACATTCCTTTATTCACATGTGAGTATTTCTTCTCATCCAGGCCATCTGTGGTTATTATCAGTCATTTAAATTTATACCAGTCTGTCTGATGGATATCATTTAATACCTTAGTGTTGTTTTAATTTTATATTGAGCTCCTTTTTATGTGTTTGTGGGCTTTTGTTTTGCTTTCATATGATTTTATTTTTTGCTTTTGTTAAGTAGAGCTAGATTTAGCTGCATTAAGTAAAACACTCTAAATTATAGTATGTAAAGCCATATAGAAAGTAAGTTTCTGTTATAAAAGAGATCTAGATGTTAGCAGTGCATATATTGGTGGCTTTCTAATATAACCTGGGTCCTGGGTCCACTCTGTGTTCTGTTGTGCTTAGTATCTTCTACTTGATCCATGAAAAGGGGCTGGAACTTTAACCATTAAATTTACATCCTCAGCATCTGGAGACAGGAGGAGGAGAAGGAAGTGCACTTGCTCCCTCCCTTTAAAATAAGTCTTCCTTAAATGCAGACATTTGTTCTGCCTGCCTGTATAGTATTGACTGGAAGGTAGGTACTGTCACAAATAATTACAATATAGTTTGTGAAGTATAGTGTTTTACATTGTTGGAAGAAGGCCTGCCTTAAATGCAATTTTATCTTACTAAGATGGAAGGCAAGAATATACATTAGAAGGTCAGAGGCATTCTCTGCCATGCTTTTCCATTTCCTACATTACTATGGGATTATTTGTTTTATTTATTAAATTTTGGGTACTACCTGCTACTGTCAAATCTGTCTTTTTCCTCTAAGTTTTCTGTACTGGCTAAGGATTCTTCCCAAGTCATTGAATGAATGTGAAAATATCATGTTTCTAAGATTGTATATTGCTTTATTTTGCATGTTTAATCAATCTTTGTATATTTTTACAAATAATGTGATGAAATGATTTAAATTAGATTTCGTCTGTATGGCTGTTAGGTATGTTGGCATTAGTAAATGATGAAACACATCATCCTTTTCTCACTAAATTGAAATATGATCCTTGTCACTTACTTTACTTTTATATATACCAAAATATACTTCTGAGCTTTCTCTCTTAATCTGTTTTCTATTATTCTGTCAGTACAAGACTAATTTAAACTAATTATTTTCAAGTGTTAGCAAAGTAGAGCACATTGACAAATGCAACCCCCTGCTTGAGGTTTGTAAATAAAGTTTTGTTGGAACCTACCCATGCCTCTGTTCATTTGCATATAATCTATGGCTGCTTTTGGACTACATTGGTAGAGCTCAGTGGTTATATATAGCCACAAAGACTAAAATATTAACTGTTAATTCATTTACACAAAAGTTTATAGACCCCTAAATGACTAATTGAGGGTAGGTATTGACCTAATTAAAGGATGTTCAAAGACTAAATACCTGCTGATGTTTAAATATCTATACGTTAACTGTTTTGAGCAATAAATAAGATGGCATATATATGCCAATACAAATTAGTCTATTAACAAATTATCAAAACCAATTTTTGATGTTAAAAAGATGACGAATTAAGTACTAAATGTACAGTAAAGTATTTCATATTAGTACTTTTTTCCATATTCATAAAGTTTTATTTTTGGGAAAACATTTCTCATGGGGATTATATCATATTGCATATTAAATATTTTTGTTATTTTGATTGCAGGAAACTTTAAACATATATTTTAAAATATAAAGAACAGTATAATAAATGCCCAAGTACACATTACCCACCTTCAATAATTATCACCAAATGGCTAATCTTATTCATTCCTCTGTCTATTCCCATTCAACAACTTAAAATATTTACCTCTAACATTGTATTATTTCATCTGTAAATATTTGAACATTCATTGCTAAAGATTAAGAACTTTTAAAAGCAAATCTGTAATACTATTATCAGGCTTAAAAAGCTACTCTTACTTTATTAATATAATCAAATATCTCATCACTGTTCAAATTTCCATATTTGCTTCATAAAGGTTCTTTTCATGATTGTTCTCTTCTAATCAGGTTTCAAATAAGTTCCAAGAATTACAGTTAGTTGGTGTTTCTGAAGTATCTTCAAGTCTATGAATTTTCATTTCCCACCTCCCTTGCCAGGAGTTCCTTGAAGTAAGTAGGCTGCTTTGTTCTATATTGATCCCTCCCATTATGGATTTTGCTGAATTCCTTTTTTTTCCTTTTGTTTTGTTATTAATTGTATGTCCTGTGGACTAGTAGCTAGATACAAAATACAGAGGCTTGATAAGATTCAGGTTCACATTTTTAAATCAATATTCTTCATAGTTAATGTTGTGTACTTCCAACTGTTTTTATCAGGAGGTACATTGTGTCTGGTTTAATCTTAAGAATTGAGCTTTCATGTATCGTGAGCCTAACACATGTGTTTAAAACTTATCCATCTGATATTCCCTAATGATATTTTGAGCATTATTGAGAGTCATTATTCATTAGGTTTTGAAAGTGATGATATTCTAGGTTTATCCTTATTTCTTTATTTCTTAGCTGTAGATCTTCTAGAAAGTAAAACTTGTACCAACTGTTTCTTCCACTTAGGTACAGTTCGTGTAACTGTGTGTTTGATTATTTTCCTTTGTTTGCTGGTTTTCAGAATGTCTTGGTTTCTTAGCATCAAATATAATACATATTTTATTTTATTTTATTTGATATCTGCTGGATTGATTGATTGTTGAATATAATATGCTGAAATTAACACAAATTTGGCTAGTGAAAGATTCCTCTGGTTGTTTCCTAATTTCTTTTGATTAGAACTCAGAAGACTTCCTTGCTTATATGGCAAAATGAGATGACCTAACTTGCTTTGTATATTTTTGGACCCAGACTTGGAATTCTTTTATATTTTGAGGACTAGAACTTGAAATCATTTCTCATTTTCACACTGTTTATTAAAGATGGGAAAACATTTATTTTCCCGTTTATTAATTTCTTTTTTTATATTTTGCTTTAAATATTTTCCTAGTCATATTTTAAGTCTATTGAATATCTTACTTGCCAGTCCTTTTTATAGCATTAACTGTGGTGTGGAATTTCTCTTTGTATGTGAAAAATTACACTATATGTCACCCATCTTAATTTATCTGTTTTATTTAATTTACTTGTATCTTCATGGAATTTTATTTTAATTTTAGGAACATATAGCCAAAAGCCAAAATAACATAATAGGAAATATAAAAGATAATATAAGCTTATTTTGAGTTAATATTTTGTCAGTAGTAAAAAGTAGATTTGTCTCAATTTTACCTAAATAGAAAAATATAATATTTTACTCCAATATAAAAATTCAAAGGAAAATAAAATGTATTGCAGCTTAAGTGACCTTACTATAGATGTAAATATACATAAAGAAATAAACAACCACCATCAAATAAAAAGCGTCAAACAATAATATTGAAATTCATGGTCTGTATTCAGTTTTTTTTTTTTTTCTTCTCTGAACATAGACTAATTGGAGTGTTTCACATTAAATTATTACCTATTCTAAATTCAAATATCACTATAGGATATATTATTTTTTAAATAATATGTTGCATAATTTACAGCTCTTGAAGACTATAGATCAAGGTTGTTTATAGGCAAAACTTTTAAAGCAATAATATTAAAGTATTGGATTATTAATTTGTGTTCCAATATAATACTGCAAGAAAGTATCAATACATTTTCGTTGACATTAGTATAAAGCGGTTTTAGATACTGACCAAGAGTCTCAGTCTCCAAACAATTTGAAAGGACCTCAAATTAATGAAATTTCATTAGCGGCATAATCTTGCATCATGGCTTATTAAAGTTACTTCAGGAATAAGTTTTTAAAAGCATTTAACATTTTTCTTAATCTTTTTTGAAGTAGCTTATGCGGTTATATCTTTTCAAATATGTATTCACTAGAGGGTTTCCTGTTAATGTAGATGTGATTTTTGTTAATGTAGAGTAACAGCATAAGATACTGTTTTATGAAGATAATAGTAGTTCATTTTGTTATTACTAGCAATATTTTTTATCTATTTTAGATTGAAAAGAGATAAAACATAAATTAAAACGTATTTTAAATGCTGACACATTTTTCATCTGACTTGCATATTTAGATGATCAATATTTTGATGACTCCACTCTGAAAATCACTCAAAATAATAATCGAGACTATGTATTTAAATTATACCCATGAGTTTCTCTCGGTCAAGAAAGAAGACTAGATATTCTGAAGAAGGATTTTACTGCAAAGATGAAAAAATGGTCTTAAATAGGCAATACATAGGTACACCCACACACATACACATACACACATGCACACATATTTTCAGGAATCGAATGAATATTGACTAAAGCATAAAAGGCAAGTGAAAATAGAAGCTAGAACTGTAAGAAACCTATAAAGTAGTTATAGAAGATGTTGAGCTTCTTTTGTTTGATAGGTACATGGTGCAGAGGACAGGGTACAAAGCCAGGGCACATGTAGATGAGTGTCTCATAGGAGTTGCCTATATAAAGCCAACCCTGGAGAGTAACATCTTCTTGAATCATAGAGATGTGAAAAATGTTCTACACAGAAGGAGAGAAGAACACAGAGGACATATGTATATATGTCCTGAGAATTCAAATCTCCCCATCATATAGAAGATATTTGGGACCTGAATATTCTGTACTTCTTGTTCCAAATAATGTTAAGCTGTAAATTACTTTTAATGTAGTCCCAGGTTTGTAGCGCTTAGTGGATAGTTTGCAGAAGTAATCACAGTTTCTCTCTAAAGAAAACCTCCTTAAAAAGAAGATTCCATTTCATAGATAAACTGTTATTAATGTAAAATCATAGGAATACATCTGAAAAATATAGAAAAAAGGCATTATGACAATAAGACCAAGCAGAAGTCTAAGTAAGCAGAATTAGACTCTCCATGTTCTCAGATTTTGGAATGATAATTCTGGAATATAAAACCGGGGTGTGTGTGTATGTGTGTGTGAGTATGTGTGTGTATACACACACATATATGAATCCAAAAGATGCCTAGGAATTATATACTATGAAAAATTGCCATGAGGATTAGGAAAAGAGCTAAGCAACACTTCATTAAATGAAAAATAATGTTATTAAAATTACATCGAACAGCAAATTAGGCACAATAGAAGAAAGAATTGTTGAAGTTGATGAGAACTGAATAAATGATACAACAAGCAGTGGAAGTAGTATCGGGGAATATGCAAGAGAGACTGAAAGACATGAGGGACAGCTTGAGATAACCTAACATATGTCAAAATAGTCTTATAAACAGATCAGGTATATCTCTTTTTTAAAAAAATATTGTCTTTCAAGACAGGATTAAAACTCTGTAAGATTTATAATTTTCAGTAAGAAAAGGTTTTGGGCCAGGCATAGTGGCTTACACCTATAATCCCAGCACTTTGGGAGGATGAGGTATGAGGATTATTTGAGGCCAGGAGTTCGAGACCAGCTTAGGCAACATAGTGAGACCCCATCTCTATGAAAAAGAAAATATAAAAGGTGAAATGTTTTGAATTTTGAGTTAGTTTTGTTTCTAGATATCTTCTTCTACAATTGATCCATAGATTAAATGTCATTCCAAACAAAAGTATAGTAGGTTTTGTTATATAACTTGGCAATTCTAAAATTAATATAGAAGAGAAAGGAGCAAAAGAACCAAGACATATCTATCTATCTATCTATCTATCTATCTATCTATCTATCTATCTATCTTTAAATGAACAGGTTTAGGTCTTCTACCATATCACAACAATTTTTATATAACCTAAGCAAGTAAGAGAAAGTGATTACTATGAAGTTTGCATAAGACATCTTAAAACAGGCTATTTTATGCTAGTAATAGCTTAAATTTGATCTCATGCCCAAACTTTCTACTTTTGTTGCTCTTTCCATTTTGAAGTTTAAAATAATAGATTTTAAATTTTTTCACCAGAAAAGATGTGTGATGATGAATATGTTAATTGTCTTGATTTAATCTGTTACAATGTGTAGATATGTCACAGCATCACATTTTACTCCACAAATATATATTATTATTATTTTCCTTAAAAATAAAATAAAACAAATGTAAAGAGAAATATAATTTATAAAAAGAAAATAAAAGTGTGTGGTAATAGCAAGGAGATATTCGTGGAAGAGTCTGATTAAAAAAAGAGAGTCTACAAACAAATCTATGCAAATATGAAAACTATATATCATAGAAATGTCTTTGCAGATTAGTGGGAAAGAGTGGATTATTAAGAAAGCGGTAGAACCAGATACTGAATATGCATGTGAAAATATTTGAAAATGACTACAGTAATCCCAAATCAATTCCAGCTAAATACCTAAATGTGCAAAACAGTCTGTTAGTAATTTCAAAGTAAATAATGGGAGAGTCTTCATAACGTAAGGGAAAATTTTAAGCAACACATTAACAATAAATAGTAAAGAAAAATGTGTGCAAACCATGGAGAACAATATTGAGAAATTAGACTCTTATACAATTAAGATTTTCAACATACATTTGATAAAGTACATAAAGTACAAAGACAATCTGTAAACTTGTCTTTACTAACATAAAACTGAAGATATATGTAACACATAAAATAAAATCATTAGTATTGAGGTATACAAAAACATCTATATACAATCTAAAATCTCCAGAATCTCAGTGTAAAATAGTCAAAAGGCATAAAGATATATTTACCAGTAGAAGAAAGAAGAATGATCAATAAACCTATAAAAGTACTTTCAATGTTATTGGTAACCAGAAAATTAAAAATTTAGAACGAAGTGAGATACCATTTCAGATCTACCATATTGGCAAACTATTAATCATTTATAATCAAGTTAGAGTGTTTAGAGAACATTAATAATTTTGCCTGCTGATGAGAGGTAAATTGATGCAATCTCTTCCTGAAACAATTTGTCATTGTCTTTTAACGTTGAGTGTGTTCATGCCTTATAACTTACAACATTGGTATTTTAGATTTTTTTAGTCAAAGATGCTAAAAATCAGCTGGACATGGTGGCTCATGCCTGTAATCTCAGCATTTTGGGAGACCAAGGCAGGCAAATTGCTTGAGCCCAGGATTTCAAGGCCAGCCTGAGCACATGACAAAACCCCATCTCTACAAATAATGCAGAAATTAGCTGGGAGTGGTGGTGCACACCTGTAGTCCCAGCTACTCAGGAGGCTGAGGCAGGAGTATCGCTTGAGCACAGAAGATTGAGGCTGCAGAGAGCCATAATCATGCCACTGAACTCTGACTTGGGTGACAGCATTAGACCCTATCCTAAAAAAGAAAAAAAAGCTTCTGAAAAATCATTACAACTTTTTAGAACGTTTCGTTTCAATAGTTCTGGGCAACATAGTCCTCAAACTTTCAAAAACATAGAATGTTAAAGGGTTATAAAATATTGGTGGTGGAAGATGTGCAGAAGCAGGCAGATTTCCAAGATCTTTATATCCCTGAGTAACATATCCATGAATTAAAGGAATTTGTATATTAAGGAATATGAACATAGAGATTTGAAACAAATTGGAGAGAAAGCATCTTCAAAATCTAGTGCTTTCTCTAATGCATGACACTGCATTACCATTCTGAAATGATTTGTTTAAAAATCAAAGAGGGAAGACCACATCTATAGCATTATTTTATTTTGATCTTGTATCATTCCTTTGTATTGAGTCACCAAAATTTTATCATTTGATCCGATGTTGTGGAATGTTTAACATTTTGAAGAGGTTTCAATTAGTTTTATAACGTAGAATTTTCTATGGTTCCATATGAAAGGTCAGAATTCCAACTCTGCCTCTGTGCTCTTTTTAAACCTCTTCCTTTAACAAAAATACCTCATGTGGTATCTCATATTAAACTTAATTTTCAGATGGACACTTTTTTCAGAGACAAAGGAGTTTGCTTTCTCTGTGCCTTTGTTCATTTTCTGCTGCTATAACAGAATACCACAGAGTGGGTAATTTATAGGGAAAATAAGTTTATTCAGCTCACATTTCTGGAGGTTGGGAAGTACAAGAGCATGCCACTGTTGCTTTGCAGGGTACAGTCTTCCTCCTGGCTGCTTCCACGGGCTGACGTTGAGTGTCTGTGGCTTTCTCAGGTGCACGGTGCAAGCTGTCACTAGATCTATCATTCTTGAGTCTGGAAGACAGTGCCCCTCTTCTCATAGCTGCACTAGGTGGTACCCCAGTAGGAACTCTGTGTGGGAGCTCTGACCCCACATTTCCCTTTCACACTGCCCAAGCAGAGGTTCTCCATGAGGGCCCTGCCCCTGCAGCAAACTTCTCCCTGGGCATTCAGGCATTTCCATAGATCTTCTGAAATCTAGGTGGAGGTTCCCAAACTCCAGTTCTTGACTTCTGTGCACTGTCAGGCTCAGCACCACGTGGAAGCTGCCAAGGCTTGAAGCTTGAACCCTATTAAGCCATGGCGCAAGCTCTATGTTGGCCCCTTTCCATCACAACTGGAGTGACTGGTACACAAGGCACCAAGTCTGTAGGCTGCAAACAGCATGGGGACCCTGGGACTGGCCCCCAAAACCACTTTTTCCTCCTCAGCCTTTGGACCTGTGGTAGGAGGACTGCCGTGAAGACCTCTGACTTGTGCTGGAGATACTTTTTCCATTGTCTTGGGGATTAACATTGGGCTCCTTGTTACTTATATAAATTTCTGCAGCCAGCTTGGATTTCTCCACAGAAAATGAGATTTTCTTTTTTATTGCATTGTCAGGCTGCAAATTTTCAGAACTTTTATGCTCTGCTTCCCCTGTAAAACTGATTGCCTTTAACAGCACACAAGTCGCCTCTTCAGTGCTTTGCTGATTAGAATTTCTTCTGCCAGATACTCAAAATCGTCTCTTTCAAGTTCAAAATTTAACAAATATCTAGGGCAGGGGCAAAATACTGCCAGTCTCTTTGCTAAAACATAGCAAGAGTCACCCTTATTCCAGTTCCCAACAAGATCCTCATCTCCATCTGAGACCACCTCAGCCTGGACTTTACTGTCCATATCCCTTTCAGCATTTTGGGCAAAGCCATTCAACGAGTCTCTAGGAAGTCAAACTTTTCCACGTTTTCCTATCTTCTGAGCCATCCAAAATGCTCCAACCTCTGCCTGTTACCCAGTTCCAAAGTTGCTTCCACATGTTCAGGTATCTTTTCAGCAGCACACCACTCAACGGGTGCTAATACATGGTTACATTAGCAAATAAATTTCACCATGCATTTTGAAGGGGACGTTGAAGTCATAGAACTCTGGTTTTGTTTGATTTTCTTTCTGTCTTCTCTCCTTCAAGTCAGAGCCCACTATGGAATCCTTGTTCTGATGGAATTACTTTTCTGTGCTCTGTTTTCTAATCGAGTCTTTCAACCTTTGTTTTTCATCAAACCAATGCATTTTCTAAATCCTGTTCTCCTTTACTGCTGTACAAACCACACAGACTCGTGATAGCAATGATCATTTTTAAATTTCTTTTAACGAGTCTAAGCTTATAGGTTAGCATTTTAAGTGGTCCATGTTTATAAATAAAAAAGAATGTAAATAGTGAAGATTCTACCTAGAAGTTATGGACATCGTGGTTGCCCTCCCAGCTCCACACTCAGCCTCTATTATATCCCATCTAATTGTCTTAGGCAAAAGATATTTGATCTTTTCAGTCTTGCAGGAATGGCTTAGAGTAGGCTTGGATGGATCAATGCATTTTGAAGATAAACTTACTGAACATATTGAGGAAAGAGTATTTCTTGTGTTTAAATGAAAGCTATGAAAGCTAAATTTTCCCGTGTCTTGCTAGATGTAAACACCACAACAAGTAGTTTTAAATTGCCACCTACACGGCGAGGCACCAGCCTTAGAGTAAAACTGAAACTGTGCACTTTAGGAGGGTTACAAAACTTGGATCCATGATGAAATTTCTGAGTCTCTCTGACCTTTGCTGAAGCCCATTCTCACCACAGCTTCCACTTTTATTAACCAATAATTTTTCTTATTGTTTTAAGCCAGCTAAAATTGGGTATTCTATAACTTACGGTCAGACCCATCTTAAGGGTTACACTAGTTTTTATCATTGAGTGTCTACACTGTGTCAAATCCTGAGGCTGACATTTTACATACTTTATAACTCTAGTGAACGTTGCTCAAGGCAAATTCTCTCAATCTCGGGAGTCCTACAAATTTCCCCAAAAAGGAAAGTCTTTTTCCTGGTGTCTTCAGTCTAAACCTCTTATTTATTTTGGAAAAGGGTGATAGGCCAAAAGTTACTAGACAGGTTTTAGACCATATATATTATAAATCCTACACCCATGGGCTAGCTCTTCACTATGGAATATAAGTATACTTCTCATTTTTTGTATTGTTCGTAGCTTAAGTGAAGCTAAGAACCTTTGGAGACTTTTTGTCTCCAAAATCAAGACAGAAAGTGTCCTAGCATCTTGTTATACATAGATAAAATGTAGCTACATTGTAATGCATGTAGTGGAAAAATAACTGGATTCTATTAAAATAATTGGCTATGGTCTTGGCATCTTCTTTTATTAACTAGGTGACCTTGGAGAAGTTACTTGACATTTGTAAGCCTCAGGTTCTTCATCTGTCAAAAGGAAATATCACATCTATTTTTTAAATTCCTGACAAATAGATTCACAATAATTTGATTGTTGGATGTAATTGTAGAATATGCACTTCTCTGTCCTGCAATTTAAAATATCACCAGTACAAGTGATAATTGAGCTTATTGAAATTAGCCAACCATATAATTAAGTGTCATATTAAGTACCTGTTCTTTGATTTGTTTGACATGGATTAAAAAGGGCAGAGAAATATCTGTTTAGCTACTAACAGGCAGAACTTCTGGTTATTATAACCATTTTAAGCCTATATTTTACATGTACTTACCTATTGTTCATGTTTTTAAATTAAAACATAAGATTCTTCACTTTCAGAATTTACATATTTTGAATTAGTTTCTCATGCCACATGTGTATGGGAAAGCTCTCCGTGTTTGATGAAGTAGACAACATAGTCAGTTCCCTTAAATACATCTCACCTCTTCCTGACTGCGTATTTATTTAGGTGATTGGCCAGAACTCCACATCTCGGCACTGATACATCTACACTAAATCTAAGCTGAATCTCACCTGTGTTGTTAGCCATTTGTTCAGAAACTCAGCTTTAAATACTTTGGTGATTGACATTAAACTGGTGATAGGTACTGCTTTCTAGGTGCCTATGTATGGGGCATTAACAGGGATGAAAATTTATTTTTCATAGTTAGAAAGAGGCATCTGCCACCTCTCTTGCAGCAAATAGGAATGAGGAAGCCAATGGTAGCTTCCTCTTGTGATTGTAAGATAGGAAGCCATTGTACAACCACAGGAGGATGCAGCATTAAGAGGAAGCTGAGCACTCTGGATTACAGAGTACCAGAAGAGAAAAATTCAGGGTAGTTCATGACTTTTGTGAACTGTCCTTTCTCTGAAATCCCAGAATTGTCAGTCATTAGAATATTTGTCTTTATCATGCAAAACACAAAAAGAACCCCCATGTATAGGAATGTGTTCATTATTTTACTCTCATCCTGGCTGTGGGAACTCAAATAATTGAAAAGGGGCTTATATATCTATTTATGAAACATGATGTCTTATTTGTTCCATTTAGGCTTTCCGTTTTAGCAAGAGTAGTAGATTTTAAGTAAGTGGTTTATTCTTTTTAGACTGATAACATTTTAGATATATGATATATTTTAAATACAAAAATGACTACAGCATCCTTTTATACTCGTGTGGTATTCTAATATCTGTTATACATATGTATACTTTAAGAAATTGTTGAAATTATCCTATTATAATAGCTATTATTGCAAGTCAACCACATAGCAACCTTTATTTCTTACTACTGTTTTTACTTTGCCAACTCTTATCCCACTTAGTAATCTTATAACCTTCAGATTGCCTCTAATGCAACTTCACTGCATTCTGTCTAATCACTTTCTTGTTTCTGACATAGATAAATATTTCTCAAATCATTTTGCTCTTTTCGTCTTTTAGGATTTTGATATATACATTCAAATTTTGATATATTTTGAGATACGTGTGTGTGTATATATGTGTGTCTATGTATGTATGTGTATGTGTGTGTGTGTGTGTGTATATACATATATAAACTCACTCTCCATATTTATATTTATATATATATATATATATATATATATATATATATATATATACACACACACACACACACACACACCCAGTAATGCGATTGCTAGGTCAGAAAATTAATTAATTTGAGATCTTTCTAACTTTTTGATATAGGTGTTCAGAGCTATAAACTTTGCTCATATATATGATCTCTGAACTATCTCTCCATATAGAAAGATATAGATATTTTTCTCTGAGTTTATTGATTTACCTAATAATTTTAACTTTCATTTTAGATTCAAGGGGTACATGTGCAGGTTTGCCACATGGGTATATTTTGTGATGCTGAGGTTTGGGATATGAATGATCCTGTCACGCAGCTAGTGAGTATTATACTCAATCATTAGTTTTTCCCTCATCTATCCCTCCCCATTCTAGTAGTCCCCATGTCTATTATTGCTACATAATGTCCATGAGTACCTAATGTTTAGCTCCCTCTTGCAAGTGGAGCATGTAATTTACTTAGGATAATGGTACCTAGCTCCATTCATGTTGCCACAAAGGACATGATTTCATTTTTTATGGCTGCATAGTATTCCATCATGTATATGTACCACATTTTCTTTATCCGGTCCACTGTTGATAAGAACCTAGGTTGATTCCATGTCTTTGCTATTGTGAATAGAACAGCAGTGAACCTAAGAGTGCATGTGTCTTTTCGGCAGAATGATTTATTTCCCTTTGGATATATACCCAGTAATGTGATTGCTAGATTAGAAAATTAATTAATTTGAGATCTTTCTAACTTTTTGATGTAGATGTTTAGAGCTATAAACTTTGCTCTTAACACTACTTTCACTGAATCTCATATATTTTGGTTTGTTGTGCCTCTGTTTTCATATATTTCAAATAAATATTTGTTTTCTGCCTTAATTTCATTGTTTACTTGGAAGTTATTCAGGAGCAAGTTGTTTAATTTCCATGTGCATATGTGGTTTGGGGAAACCATTATATATATTGATTTATATTTTTATTCCACTATGATCTGAAAATGTGGTTGGTGTCATTTTGATTTTTTAAAAATTTATTGAGACTTGCTTTATGGGCAAACATAATGTTGATCTTGGAGAATGTCTTATGTGTAGATGAGAAGGATGTATATTCTGTGGTTGATAAGTGGAGTGTGCTATAGATTTCGGTTAGATACAGTTGGTCAGTGTTGTATTCAAGTCCAGAATTCCTTTGTTAGTTTTCAGCATCAATGGTCTATCTAATGTTGTCAGTAGGGTGTTGAAGTCCTACTATTATTGTGTGGCTGTGTATGTCTTTTCACAGGTCTAGAAGTAGTTGTTTTATTAGCCTGGTTGCTTCAATGGTGGATGCATATGTACTTAGAATAGTTAAGTACTCTTGTTGATTTCAACTCTTTGTCATTATGTAATGTTCTTCTTTAGCCTTATAAAATCATTGTTTAAAGTTTATTTTATCTGATATAAGAATAGCAACTCCTTTTTTTTTTCCATTTGAGTGACAGATGTTTCTCCAACCCTCTACTTTGAACCTATGGTTGTCATTATGTGTGAGATGGGTTTCTTAAAGACAGCAGATGAATGAATCTCGCTTTTTAATCCAACTCGCAACTCTGTGCCTGTTATGTGGGGCATTTAGATCATTCACATTCAAGGTTAATATTGATATGTGAGGTTTAACCTTGTTGTGAGGTTGCTAGCTTGTTGCTTTTTAGTTTCTATTGTGTTGTTGCTTTATAGGCTCTGTGGCTTATGTACTTAAGTGTGTTTTTGTGGTAGCAGGTATCATTGTCTCATTTCCATGTTTAGAACTCCCTTAAGAATCTTCTTTAAGGCTGGTGTAGTGATAATGAATTTCCTTAGTGCTTCTCTGACTAGAAAAAAAAATTGTGTCTCCTTTGTTATGAAGCTTAGATGGTGGTATATGATATTCTGGGTTTTAATTTATTTTCTTTAAGAGTGCTGAAAAAAAGGCCTCCAATGTCTTCTGGCTTATAAAATTTATGCAGAAAAGTTTGCTGTTAGCATGATGGAATTTCCTTTGTATGTGATCTAGCCTTTTTCTCAAGTTACCTTTTAGATTTTTTCTTTAGGCTTAGCCACAGACAGTCTGGTGACTATGTGCCTTGGTGATGTGTATTTTGTACGGTTTCTCACAGTTCTTCTCTGGGTTTCTTGTATCTGGATGTTTACCTCTTTAGCAAGATTAGGGAAATTTTCTTGAATTAATCCCTCAAATATGTTTTCCAAGTTGTTTACTTTTTCCTTTGATTCCAAAAATGCCAATATTTTGTAGGTTTGGTTGCTTTACATAACTCTATATTTTGAAGACTTTGTTCATTTTTTAAAATTATTTTTTCTTAATTTTTGTCTAATTTGATTAGTTTGAAGGACCAGCTCCAAGCTCTGAAATTATTTTTTTCTATTTGGTCCAGTCTATTAGTAAATGTTTCAATTATATTTTGAAATTCCTTAGACTAGTTCTTCAATTTCAGAAATTCTGATTGATTTCTTTTTAAGGTGTTTATGTCTTCCTTCATGTCCTGGATTGATATAGAAGTTTCTCCATGTTGATTTTCAACCTTGTCTTGGGTCTCTTTGAGTTTCTTTGCAATCCATGCTTTTGAATTCTTTATCTGTCATTTCTGAATTTCCATTTTGGTTAGTGACCATTACTGGAGAGCTAGTGTGATCCACTGGTTGTGTCACTGCATTCAGATTTTTCATGGTTCCAGAATTCTTGTTCTGGTTTCTTATCTGGAGACACTAGAACTTCTAATTTTTGTAATCATTTTAATATGGGAATTTTTTTCTTTCTCTCCCTGTAATAAAATATGTTTTGTTTTGTTTTTCTTTCTCTTTCCCTTTTACCTTTGTCCCCATTCTGGGGTGTGATTGTAAACAATGTTGGGAAGAGTCTTTTTGCTTTGGCTCTATAGCCCTATGCATTTCAGCAGATTTTATATTGGGCTGTGCCAATGTGACTGGGTTTACTGGGAACTCTCTGTTCCCTCAGACAATGGACTGATTCATGGAATACACAACGTTCTGTGCTCCCTGCTCAATCCTTGGGAAGTGGGGGATAAGCCACCAAGCACCCAGAAATGTGCCTAGGTTTGAAGCTGGGAAACCTCCTTGGCCCCAAGTTCTCTGCATAGTATGTGGGGATAACCTCAACTCCTAATCCAGGAGAGTGAGTGCTCCAGTTACCTGGAAATTTGCAGGGTGTAGGTGTAGAAGACCCCACTGCAGCACAGTCACTCCACCAGAAGGGTGGGGTGCCTCAGGCTGCTGAACCAGGCAAGTGGGTACTCCTAATGCCTGGAAATCTGCTTGGATGTGAAGTGGAGAGGGTTTCCATGTACCAAGAACTCTGCACAGAAAGGGTGGTGTGGCTCAGGCTGCTGAGCCAGGCAAGCAGGTGCTCAGAATGCATGGATGTTTGCTTGGGTGTAAAGTGGAGAGGGCCTCCCTGTACCAGGATCTCTACACAGAAAGGGTGGTGTGGTTTGGGCTGCTGAACCAGGCAAGTAGGTGCTCAGAATGCCTGGAGAGCTCTGACCAAGTATGAGGAAGACAGGGTCTTCCTGCACCAAGATTTCTGCACAGGAAAGATGGGACAGCTCAGACTGCTAGTTCATGTTAGCGGATGTCCCAAATGCCTGATGATCTTCCCAGGAGTGGAACAGAGGGCACCCTGCTGCACCAGGATCTCTGGGGAGCAGGCTACGGCATCCAGCAATGACACACACAGACTATTTCCAGGTCCCCAAGCTGACTCTAGCTGCAAATCTCGTTGCCCAGGAGAAACCAGAGCTGTAGCAGCTCTCCTCCTTCCCCAGGCCTGTGACCATGGAGAACACAATTCTAGCACCTACTACTGAGCCGCTTTTCACAATTCTGAGTGTGAAGGCACCTACCCTACTCCAGAGTGAGTACTCTAGTCTATGGCCTCTACTCTAGTCTTTGAAACTAAAATGCCTGTGCCATCATAATGCCGTATCACGAAAGAATGACTGACTTTGTATATACCTGATTAAAAGTTGTGTCCTGTTCTTGGCCCTGGGTCTGGGTAGACACCTGACGCTTCTCATGGTATCTTTCACTCTCACTGTCTCTAAACATATCCCCAAGTTAGCTCCAAGGCTGGGGAGAAACGAAATGCTCTCCCTTAGCCTCGAATTCCCTGTGAAAAGATGGGTCACAAAAGGAGCTTCTGTGCCTCTCTCATGTACTGGGGCTACACTCACTTTTATCAACCAAATGCTGTCATGGCATCTGTCTGCCCACCTCTCCTCCTCCTTTAGATCTGTAGTGTCTTTCATGATTCCAGTAGATTCTCATTTTCTTTCTCAAAATACAGCCAACAGAGTTGATCTTTTTGCACTATCTTGCTATTTTCAAGTGGCATGCTAAAAGCCCCTAATATTCCATCTTGGGAAAAAAACTACTTTGAAACATTGGAATGCACCCCTAATTTGTCACAATTAGAGTGATTGAAAGAACCATTTACATTGAGAGCACAAGGATTTTTTCAGACCAACAAATTTACAAACTAAAAATCTTTGAAACATATTAAGATATTTATATGTCATTACCAATTATCCAGTACCTTTAGCTAAAATATATTCTAAAATGCTGCAATGAAGACTGAAATAATTTGCATTTGAGATTTAAAAACAATGTTCATAAGCTCATATGAATGAATTTAGATTAATTAAAACTACAAGGTCATATTAAGTTATAGTTGATTTAAGTGGCAAAATGGCCAGCGTAGTTATTTTTATCTTTGTGTAATATAATAAGTATGCATATTTTCAATAATGTGTTATGACTAATATAGCATGCAATAACTTGGAAAATTATTGTATGTGATAATTATTAATTTTCATCTTTACATGTTTACATCTTTACGCGTCAACCCCTCTTATGAGAATCATGTCGGTTCTTCATTCATCTTTGTCTCACAGCCATAATACAAGTCTCATTTATTTGTCCTACTCTTTGAGCTTTCTATTTCAAACTTTAGTAACCAATTACTACCTTTCAAAGTTCTTGAAGATTTTGAAGGATTATATTCCCTTATTTTTTATCCATTTTATCAGATTTTCCTTTTTGTAACAGAGCTGAATTGTTGCTTTTATTGGCCCTATTGAAGTGAAAAACCACTGGGATATTTTCCTTGGGGCTATGTATTTTCCCTTTCTTGTTTCTAAGTAAATAGGAGTCTAGTACTAGAGATGAAGTTATTGGCCCAATGCCTTACATTAATTCTCTTATTTATGCTTTATTACTACTTTAACAAGGTGCCTAGAGTTAGGATTCACATTTTAGGTGTGGCAAACTTGAGGCTTAAAAATGTTGCAATCATCCTTAGGTGACATTGCTATTAAGATGAGGACTCAGGATAAGAACAGAGGCTAGCTGACTTTGGAATCCTTGCTTTAACTCTCATGTTTTCTGCTTCACATTTGCTTTCAGGCTTCATCTGCTGTTTGGAGATAGTTGACATTTCACTGCATCTTGATTCACAAGTTTTATTTCTGTGTATCTGGTAGTTAGATCAGGTCTAGAGAGATAGCTTCCTGTCTCTTTTAACCCTTACTGGCTATTGTCCACTGCCCGAAAGCATCTTTCTGAAAATTATAAGCCAGAAGTCATTCTTAATTCCATAGTTGTTGTACCATATTTTTGGGGACAGAGCATTTCTTTAATTTATGCATCTTGTACCCTCAACCAAATCTGTTTGTTTGGAGTTGGTAAATATTTGCCAGAATAACTGTCAATTGCCACATATGTGTAATTATTCCAGAGTGCTTCTGATCAAATAATATTTCTAAGTCTCCACTGAACCAGATTGCTTTACTTCATGAAGTCTTTTAAGATCTTCCAGGGTGTGTATATCTGTTTCATAGTATATATAAATTCCTGAATGCAGAAGACATGCTCTCTTCTGGAGTAACCAGTATTTACTTTTTACTCTCTAATGTTTTATTTATTTGCTTTCTCTTATACTAAGGTTTAAAAAAAAAAATCACATGTTGGAAAATGTTACTGTTCAAAGTGTTTACCTCTTATCTCCTAAGTAGGAAATTATGATTCATTTGGTTTAAATTTCTCATCAGTTATTTATTTGGTAGTATTTTTCCTAGTTATTACAAATGACTGCTCTCAGAAACCTAAGCATATAGTATCAAGTATGATTGATGATCATAACACATTAATTGGATGAAAAGGGATCACATTACTTAAGTAGGTTGGCTTACTATTGACCGTAGAACTGTTTCTATTTGGAGCTCAAAAGTATGATACATTGTCTTTGTTCCCTCAATTATTATTTTTTCATTATGCCCTAATTAAGCTATCTGGTAAACCTTGTTGTTCAGAGAGTTCCAGGAAACTTTAATCATTGCTCGCCTTTCCTATAAACTGCTTTCATTTTTCCCTTCCAATTTGTGTCAATTAAAACTTTCCTAAGTTATACTTTGGTGGAACTTAATCTTTGCTAAATAAAAAATATACTGTGTGAAAGGTAACTCTTGCTAAACTGCATCAGAAGAATTAACAACCATACATCCTTTCAGGACATTCTACAAATAATAACTAAAGTAAAATAATGTTTATAATGCCCGAATTTCCATAGGGGCATTATGATGCTGAGACTAAAGACCAATGTGCCTCTGAAAACGCATATGGACAGTAGTCTGCTCTACTTAGTCATACCTACTCCATCAACAAAATAATGGTTCATGTATTTTTTTCTTATTTGACTTTTTAATGATCACCACAGAAATCTGTCACTTTGAAACACCATTTTCTCTGTTACAGGTGGTTCAAAAGTATAAAACACATTATTCATTATAGTTAAACTGCTGCACTGTGTAAACATATTTAGTATAATGGTTATTTTAATAGATCATTTTTAATAGATCATTGATAGATATTTAGTAAAAAGACTAAATCAACGTAATGCTCACCAGAGCAATATAGGACTGTAGTAAGAGTGTAAACAGACAAAAGGCTGTAATTGTATGTGTATGTTAACATTTTATGTAAAAATATTTACTTTCAGTTTCTTTACCAGTTATTTTTTGTTTCTTACCCGTAATGTGAATTTTGTTGCAAAGTGAGGTCATAACATCTTGGTGTCTTATTAAACCTGTGCACTATGTGATTTAGTCAGTGCTTAGACATAGGCGAGACACTTCCATTTGAAGATGGAAGCACCATTGACCTTTCACAGTGACAAAACTTTATACTAATCATTTATTTGAGGGTAATGACTTCACATATGTGTGGAAGAATATAATCTTAATGTTGGAAACTAATTTAAAAGTCTTTTGTAAGTTAAAACAGTGAACTATTTACTGGTAACTATCTTAAATGACAGTTGGTGTTAAAACCAGTGCTTTATAAACATCAAATCAGTAATTGAGGTAAAACAGTCAATCAGCCAGGCCTCGTGGTTCACAGTTGTAATCTTAACACTTTGGGAGGCAGAGGCAGGAGGCTTGCTTGATACCAGGAGTTCGAGACCAGCCTGGGCAGCAAAGCAAAAACCTGATCTCTAAAAAAAATAAATTAAATAAAAAAAGTTAGCAAGTTAGCCAGTCATGGTGGTACACATGTGTAGTCCTAGCTACTCAGGAGGCTGAGCAGGGAGGATTGCTTGAGCCTAAGAGTTTGAGGCTGCCATCAGGTATGATTCTGCCACTTCACTCCAACACAGATGAAAGAGTGAGACCCTGTCTCTAAAATAAAATAAATATATTTTTAAAATAAAATACATAGTCAAAATCATCAAGCAGCATGTATAATACAAAACAGTAAGAGCAATAATGAAAACAAATAAATAGAAACAATTTCAACAAAACATTTGAACTGGAGTCTGAAATGTATGGATCTTAGTTCTGGCAATACCTTTGGCTGTATATGTGACTTTGAGCCAAAATACTTTTATTTTCTGCATTTATAAAATATTCCAATGATGAAAGTTAGGTGAGTATTGAGTAGTACATGAAGGTGGTGGTAGGAGGGGATTACTAGATTGCTAAATAATCTCAAATGCAAATGCCTTCTCACACTTGAGTATAAATTCTTCGGAGAGGTCAGTTGCAGATGGGAAAGATTTTGTCTGCTTTTTTTCGTGACACTGCATTAACACACACCCATGCTTGTTTTCAGGTCTCTGCTCATTCAATGGGAAAATTCTGGTAATGATTTGGCAATGTCACTCCTGTGTGGGGAGGTTTTCTAAAATCTAAAATGCTGTATTTCACTTTGGGCAATCTTCCATTAGTCATATTTATTGGATAAACTTGCTGGGTCAGCAATCACTAAAAGCACATGCAAACAAATTTAGTTGGTGTTGCTTCTGTTTGAAGAAAACACAAATAAAGTAGGCTATAACTATCTCTTTGAGAGTTACTAACAACTTAAAAAAATCTATAATCCAGAGAAGAAAAGACTAAATATAATTGCTCAGCAAAATGTTTATGTGTCTGAGCCCCTATAGATAGATCATCTTAATGAGCCCAAAGACTCTCAAGGAAAAAAAACAAAAACAAAAAACATATCTTTGTCTTTCCATTTCAAAAATGACAGAAGTCTTTCAAGTATGAAAAATAAAGCAAATTGAAACCATCCTCTATCTATCTTTTAATAAAACAAGAGGGAAAGATACTGCATAATCTTTGTAAATGTTTGTAAATCGTTTAATTAACTCTCAGATTTCTTTTGTAATTAAGATTAGAATCTATTCAATACGTCTAACTTTCTCTCCTAATTCTTTATCATTAAGAGAATCCATCAAGTCTACCACATAAGAATGGGAAAGAGTCCAAATTTTATAGCTGCCTTCTATCTTGAAGCCAAAACATTTTATGAGTCTCTTGGTTCTAATGTTCTTAACTCAGTTGAGTGTCTGAGTATTTTAGATGAGAGACATTTTTATCACTTTGACAAAAATGGCATCTTTAATTTTAATGGCTCCATCAAAAATTGATCAAGCATGTTCAAAAATTGATCAAGCATGTTGTTTTTGTGAGCCTTTTTAGAAATGAATTCACTAACCAAC
>NW_016809536.1:2022970-2028578 GCF_001698545.2 Rhinopithecus bieti | reverse complement strand
AAAAAAAAAAAAAAAAAAAAAAAAAATTGAAGTTTTGTGTTTTTATATTTGCACCCTCTTTAAAGTAAATATGTGCAAGTTAGTGTATTCTGTAAGTACGATATTCATTTAAAAAATTCAAATATTTGGCAATGGTTTTGGAGTTTTAAATATTTTAAAATATACATGATTATTAGGGGAAAACTTAAGAAAGCAACTTTGTTGTCAATTAGGTGAAGAATAATTTAGTTAAAGAGATAGTTTAATGGAAGAATTAGTATTAAAAATTTTAATTGTGGAAACCAAATCATATATAAACTGCAGCTTAAAACATGAGAAGTAATGTTCTGTATATAGTCTGTACATGTTTGTCCAAAATTCTGTTTCTGGTATTTTAAAATAGCAATTGTTTTTCTGTTCATAAATAAAGATGAAAATGTTTATTACAAATTATCAGTTATTTATTATCTCATTACAGATGCAAATAAAACCATAGACAAAAATAGACTGCTTTTAAATGGCTGTCTTCTAATTTTCACCTTGTATTACAAAGATGATATGAAGTACTAACAAAACTGTACTATTTGAAAATAAATAAAAGTCCTTATCATTTATCACCACTACAGTAAATATTGAACAAAACAACCATGTCTCTATTCTTTTCCAGTCTTTGATAATATGCAATGTTGCTAAATTTCAAACACTTTAGTGGCAATGCACTTTGCTAGATATAGAATACAGTGGACTTGCAAGAAGATGCATATTGTTTTATATTTCAGGGAGCCTAAAATGTGATTTACAAACCATACTTACGAGTCCAGAAAGGATTTTCACGGGAAATGTAGTTTGAGTGTCAACTTGATGTTTAGAGTGGTTACAAAAAAGGCATAGATAATGCCAAGTTTTGTATGTTAACACATATTATAAAATGTTCATTTTTAATGGCTATATAGTGTCCAAGTCATTTCTATTTTACATAACCATTTTTCTGTTTTAGAGCCTTGGTTCTTTTCGATCCTTTAATTTGCCATTGTACATATGTCTAATAGAATATATATCTATATATCTGTATGATTTTATTAAAATAAAACCACCAAAATGGTATGGTTTTGTTAACAAAAGATAATAGTTTTTAAAAAAAATCGAGAATTTGAAGTTGCTTTCCTTTCTCTGATCATTGGTAATGTCTTAATTTATGCCTGTATATGTTAATTGAATGAAAGATTCTCATCTGCTCATTTGATTGGTAGTACCCAGTGGAGTGGTCTATACAAAATGGACTTTTGGCATCTAGATGTTCATTTTTATAAACAAAAGGAAATTTTGTAATTATATATTTCAAGACTCTTAATATCTAAGATATTTAATGATACAATGTTAATTAATTTTCCCCACGGACAATGACAACAACAACAAAACAGTGTGAGATAATTGAGTCTAGGACCAAAGTCTCATCACACACCAACTGTAGGTCTCCGTCACTCTATTTTCCTTTTGCCCATGGCTGAAATTATCTAAATCATTTAGGTTTCTATTTATATTATATTTTCAGATCATATGAATTTAGGGGATTTTTTTTCACGTACAGTATCTGAAATGCTGTCTCTCTCTCTTTTTAAATTTGTCACAAAATTAACCAGATTTGATATTTTCAAAGGTAGGTCCTGTTATTGGCTACCTTCTGTGTTATTCAGTCTCTTGTGCTAACTCTTCACTGATACTATCTTATTTAATTTTCATGTAAAATATATGAGATGAAATAATTGATGCTTAGGTAAAGTGACTTTCTAATAATCCTAAAGCTAATAAATGATAAAATCAAAGTTTAAAATGTCCCTCTTTCTAGTATAGTTATTATGCAGTCTTGCATCAGACAGATTTGTATGGAGTTCCATTCTTGCCACTTCCACCATTCTACTCTAAAATTGTCATCTATACCCTACACTATGGAAATCATCCCCTAACTGATTTCTGTGCTTCAATTTTGGCAATCATTAGCCAGAAAAATATTTGAAAAAATATAAATGTGATCATGTAATCCATTCTTAATGTTTTCCCTTCCTTATCTCCTTCAGATATTTGAGCTAAATTTACATGATAAGAAGGAGTTAGCTAGGCAAAGAAGAGGAATAAGGATATTCCAAATTGGCCATGCAGATGCCTCACATATCCAAAAGGCAAGTTTGCTTGAAGATTTGCAAGTATAATTAGAGAGTTGAAGTCATTTTTTAAAGTATGTATTTTAGCAGGTGATTCTGCAATGATGGCATAGTGGGAAGCACCAGAAATCTGTCTCCTCATCCAGACAACAATTTTACTTTCAGAATATGTCTGATATAACTACACTGAAACTCTGAAGTCTATTGAAGTCTTGAAACTTCTGAAAGAAGGTTTGGACAGTAAATTGTAGTTAATTTTGATCTTCCAGTTCAGCTACCCATCCCTTGCACCCAGTTCCAGAGCAGCCAGCTGTGTACGTGTTCCTAGGGAAGCATGCACACAACTTGGGGAAGCCAGAATGTGCAAAAATGACTCTCAGATATCAGGATCTGTGCTCTGATCATTGATTGCTAATTTTGATGATTATAAAGAGGCAGTGGCCATTATTGTTACTCCAGCCCCCATTGTTGTAAGTACTTCTCCTTCTGGCTGAGGTGACTTCAAGGGGATTTAAGAGGTTGGTGCCTTGTTCCCGCTTTTATTTTTCCTTTGTCTCATTTTCGGAGCCAGACATTGATACTAAAATATTTTTTTAGAAACACATATATTAGGTAAATTAAGAAGTAACCACACTTGCCAAGGAGAAGTTACAGGGTTAAATAAGACATGAAAACACCTTAAGTTTACATTTCAGGCCAACTCTGCAACAGAGACAGCCTACAACAATCAAAACATAAAAAATGAAAACAAAAACAAACACTGCAGGAAAGGGATGATCTAATATTCCAGGGTTATTATAACATTGGATTCAGATGTATAGTTTTCAGCAAAATGTATAAGCATGCAAGGAAACAAGAAAAGATGAGACATTTAAAGAAAAAAATAAACCAACAGAAACAATTGCCGATGGTGGATCTACTAGCCAAAAAAATTAAAATATCTGTATTAAAATACTAAAAGAATTAAAGGAATGCGTTGAAAAGTCAACACAATTATGTGTGAACAAAGTAGAAAATCAATAAATTTATAGAAAACCTAAGGAGAAACAAAAAGTATAGCTAAAAAGTACAAGAAAAGAAAAAAAAATCACTAGAGGGTTTTATAGAAAGATTTCATCAGGCTGGAGAAAGAATCAGCAAACTTGAAGATAGAATATAAAAATTATAGTCTTAGGAAAAGAAAGTTAAAAAAAAAACAGATTGAAGAGAAGTAAACAGAACTTAAGGGACCATTGGTATGTCATCAAGGAGACCAACATACACATTTTATAGTCCTAAAAAAGAGAGTTACAAAGGAGTAGAGAGAATGTTTGAAGAATTAATGGCTGAAGGCTTTCCAGATTTGGTGAAAGACATAAAATATAAGCATCTAAGAATCTCAGAGAACTCCACATGGGATGAAATCAAAGATAACCACACCTAAATACATTATATAATTAAACTGTTTAAAGACAAATTTGGAAGCAGAATGGGAGAAGTCTGCTTATCATATGCAAAGGATACTAATAAGTAACTTTGGAGACCACAAAGCGGTGAGTTGATATATTCAGTGCTAAAAGAAGATTAAAAAATATATCAATCAAAAATCCTGTATTTAACAAAACTGGTCTCCAAAAATGACAGAGAAAGTAAAAGAATCCCAGATAAACAAAAGCTGAAAGTAGTTATTACCACTAGACCTGCCTTAAAAGAAGTGTTAAGGAGAGTTCTGCAGATTGAAATAAGAAGACATCAAATAGTAGCTCTCAATCGGTAAGAATAAATAAAGATTTTTTTTTCCAATTTGAATACCCATTATTTCTTTCTCCTGCCTGATTGTCCTGGCCAGAACTTCCAACACTATGTTGAATAGGAGTGGTGAGAGAGGGCACCCCTGTCTTGTGCCAGTTTTCAAAGGGAATGCTTCCAGTTTTGTCCATTCAGTATGATATTGGCTGTGGGTTTGTCATAAATAGCTCTTATTATTTTGAGATATGTCCCATCAATACCTAATTTATTGAGAGTTATTAGCATGAAGGGCTGTTATATTTTGTCAAAAGCCTTTTCTGCATCTATTGAGATATTCATGTGGTTTTTGTCTTTGGTTCTGTTTATGTGATGGATTACGTTTATTGATTTGTGTATGTTGGACCAGCCTTGTATCCCAGGGATGAAGCCCAGTTGATGATGGTGGATAAGCTTTTTGATGGCTGCTGGATTCGGTTTGCCAGTATTTTATTGAGGATTTTTGCATCGATGGTCATCAGGGATATTGGTCTAACATTCTCTTTTTTTGTTTCTCTGCCAGGCTTTAGTATCAGGATGATGCTGGCATCATAAAATGAGTTAGGGAGGATTCTCTCTTTTTCTACATATTAGAATAGTTTCAGAAGGAATGGTACCATCTCCTCCTTTTACCTCTGGTAGAATTCGGCTGTGAATCTGTCTGGTCCTGGACTTGTTTTGGATGATAGTCTATTAATTATTGCTTCAATTTCAGAGCCTGTTATTGGTCTATTCAAGGATACAACTTCTTCCTGGTTTAATCTTGGGAGGGTGTATGTGTCCAGGAATTTCAAATTGTCCCTATTTGCAGATGATATGATTGTATATTTAGAAAACCCCATCGTCTCAGCCCCAAATCTCCTTAAGCTGATAAGCAACTTCAGCAAAGTCTCAGGATACAAAATCAATGTGCAAAAATCATAAACATTCCTATACACCAATAACAGCTGAACAGAAAGCCAAATCATGAGTGAACTCCCATTTATAATTGCTTCAAAGAGAATAAAATACCTAGGAATCCAATGTATAAGGGATGTGAAGGACCTCTTCAAGGAGAACTACAAACCACTGCTCAACAAAATAAAGAAGGACACAGACAAATGGAAGAACTTTCCATGCTCATGGATAGGAGGAATCAATATCGTGAAAATGGCCATACTGCCCAAGGTAATTTATAGATTCAATGCCATCCCCATCAAGCTACCAATGACTTTCTTCACAGAATTGGAAAAAACTACTTTAAACTTCATATGGAACCAAAAAAGGAGGCCACATTGCAAAGACAAACCTAAGCCAAAAGAACAAAGCTGGAGTCATCACACTACCAACTTCAAGCTATACTACAAGGCTACAGTAACCAAAACAGAGTGGTACTGGTACCAAAACAGAGATACAGACCAAGGGAACAGAACAGAGCCCTCAGAAATAATACCACACATCTACAACCATCTGATCTTTGACAAACCTTACAAAAACAAGAAATGGGGAAAGGATTCCCTATTTAATAAATGGCACTGGGAAAACTTGTTAGCCATACGTAGAAAGCTGAAACTGGATCCTTTGCTTACACCTTATACAAAAATTAATTCAAGATGGATTAAAGGCTTAAATGTTAGATCTAAAACCATAAAAACTCTAGAAGAAAACCTAGGCAATCCATTGAGGACATAGGCATGGGCAAGGACTTCATGTCTAAAACACCAAAA
>NW_016809536.1:2016810-2021049 GCF_001698545.2 Rhinopithecus bieti | reverse complement strand
TTTATATATATATATATATGTGTGTGTGTGTGTGTGTATGTGTGTGTATATATTTACATTTGCTATAACTTATTGATGAATTGACCTTTTATTGTTTTATAATGACATCATTTTCTTTTTTATAGTTTTCAACTTAAAGTCCACTTTATCTTATGTAATTATAGCTACTTAGCTACCCCTGCTATCTTTTGTTTCTATTTGCATGGAATACCTTTTTTCCATTCTATCCTTTTCAGTCTCTGTGTGTGCAGAGTGAATTAAGCCTCTTATAGGCAGTATACAATGGAGTGTTGTCTTTTTTTTTTTGTTTTAATCCATTCAGCTTCTTCATGTCTTTCAATTGTGGAATTAAATTCATTTACATTCAAAGTAATTGGTGATAGGTAAGAACTTACTTATGCCATTTGTTCATTATATTCTGGTTAGTTTGTAGATCATTTGTTTCTCTCTTGCTTTCTTGCTGTCTGCATTTTGACGAATTTCTGTAGTGGTATGCTTGGAATTATTTCTGTTTATCTTTTGTGTATCTAGTAAGGGTTTTGCTTATGGTTACAATAATGCTTACATAAAACATATTGACAGATTATTTCAAGCTAATAATAACTTAACTTTGATCACTTACAAAAAAATGCTTCACTTCCCCTGACAATTTAAAAGTGTTTTGATAACACATGTTTATCGTTTATAGTTTGTGTTACTTAGCACATTTTCGTAACTGTAGTTTTAATAGTTCTCCCTTTAAACCATCATTGTAAATATTTATTTTCTCAGCATCATTACAGTATAAAATGTTCTGAGTTTTACTCCACTTCTTTTATTAATGAGTTTTATATTTTACATGTTTTATGTCACTACATTGCAATGTTTTCCTTTTGCTTGAAAACTCTAACATTTCTTATACAAGTAAATTCTTTGGGTTTTGTCTGAAAAGTTTTACCACCCATTTACCTTTATTTTATTTTATATATTTTCAATACAGTGTCTCAGTCTTTTACCCAGGCAGTAATGCGGTGGCACAATCATGGCTCACTGAAGCCTCAAACTCCTGGGCTCAAGCAGTCCCCTGCCTCAGCCTGCTGAGTAGCTGGGACCACAGGTGTGCACAATCATACCCAGCTAATCTTCATTTTACTTTTAGCAGTGGAAGGGTCCCCTATGTTGCTCAGGCTGGTCGTAAACTCCTGGGTTCAAGCAGTCCTTCTGCATCAGCCCCCCAAGTGCTGGGATTATAGGCATAGGACACTGCACCTGGCCACACTCCTTTATTTTATTTTATTAATTTTTTTTATTATACTTTACATTCTGGGATACATATACAGAAGGTGCAGGTTTATTACATAGGAATACAAGTGTGATGGTGATATGCTGCACCTATCAACCCGTCATCAACATTAGGTATTTCTCCTAATGGTATCCCTCACCTTGTCCTCCACCCCTGACAGGCCCCAGCTTGTGATGTTCCCCTGCCTGTGTCCATGTTTTCTCATTGTTTAACTCCCATTTATGAGTGAGAGCATGTCGTGTTTGGATTTCTGTTCCTATGTTAGTTTGCTGAGAATGATGGTTTCCAGCTTCATCCAAGTCCCTGAAAAGGACATGAATTCATTCTTTTTTCTGGCTACATAGGTTTCCATGGTGTATATGTGCCATATTTTCTTTATCCAGTCTATCATTGATGGGCATTTGGGTTGTTTCCAAGTCTTTACTATTGTGAATAGTGCTGCAGTAAACATAACTGTGCATGTGTCTTTATAGTAGAATGATTTATAATCCTTTGGGTATACACCCAGCAATGGGATTGCTGAGTCAAATGGTATTTCTAGTTCTAGATCCTTGAAGAATTGTCACACTGTCTTCCATGATGGTTGAACTAATTTAAACTCCCACCAGCAGTGTAATAGCATTACTATTTCTCCACAACCTCTCCAGCATCCATTGTTTCCTGACTTTTAAAGATCACCATTCTAAATGGCGTGAGATGGTATCTCATTGTGGTTTTGATTTGCATTTCTCTAATGACCAGTGATGATGAGCTTTTTTAATAAATTTGTTGACTTCATAAATATCTTCTTTTGAGAAGTGTCTGTTCACATACTTTGCCCACTTTTGATTTTTTTTCTTGTAAATTTGATTAAGTTCCTTGTAGATTCTGGATATTAGCCCTTTGTTAGATGGATAGATTGCAAAATTTTATCCTGTTCTATAGGTTGCCTGTTCACTTGGATGATAGTTTCTTTTGATGTTCAGAAGCTCTTCATAGACTGCTAGCCAGACTAATAAAGCAGGAAAGAGAGAGGAATGAAATAACACAATAAAATGATAAAGGAGACATCACCACTTATCCAGCAGAAATGCAAACTACCATCAGAGAATACTATGAACACCACTATGCAAATAAACTAGAAAATCTAGAAGAAATGGATAAATTCTTGAACACATACACCCTTCCAAGATTAAACAAGGAAGAAGTCAGATCCCTGAATAGATCAACAACAACTTCTGAAATTGAGGCAGTAATTAAAACCTACCAATCCAAAAAAGCCCAGGACCAGACAGATTCACAGCCAAATTCTACCAGAGATACAAAGAGAAGCTGGTACCATTCCTTCTGAAACGATTCCAAACAATAGAAAAAAAGGGAATCCTCCTTAACTCATTTTATGGGGCCAGCATCATCCTGATACCAAAACCTGGCAGAGACACAACAAAGAAAGAAAATTTCACGCCAATATCCCTGATGAACATTGATGCAAAATTCTCAATAAAATACTGAGAAACTGAATCCAGCAGCACATTAAAAGCTTATCCACCACGATCAAGTTGGCTTTATCCCTGGCATGCGAGGTTGGTTCAATATATGCAAATCAATAAATGTGATACGTTACATAAGCAGAACCAATGGCAAAAAACACATGATTATCTCAATAGATGCTGAAAAGGTCTTTGATAAAATTTATCACCCCTTTATGCTAAATACACTAAATAAAATAGGTATTGATGAAACATATCTTAAAATAGTAAGAGCTATTTTGACAAACTCACAGCTAATGTCATAATGAATGGGCAAAAGCTGGAAACATTCCCTTTGAAAACCAGCACAAGACAAGGATGCTCTCTCTCTCCACTCCTGTTCAACATAGTATTGGAAGTTCTGGCCAGGACAATAAGGCAAAAGAAAGAAATAAAGTGTATTCAAATAGGAGAGAGGAAATCAAATTATTTTGTTTGCAGATGACATGATTGTATATTTAGAAAACCCCAACATCTCAGCCCCAAAAGTCCTTAAGCTGATAAGCAACTTCAGCAAAGTCTCAGGATACAAAATCAATGTGCAAAATCACAAACATTTATATGCACCAATAATAGACAAACAGAGAGCCAAATCATGAATTCCCATTCACAATTGCTACAAAGAGAATAAAGTACCTAGGAATCCAACTTAAAATGGATGAGAAGGACCTCTTCAAGGAGAACTACAAACTACTGCCCAACAAAATAATAGAGGACTCAAACAAATGAAAAAAAACGTTCATGCTCACGAATAGAAAGAATCAATTTCACGAAAATGTTCATACCACCCAAAGTAATTTATAGATTCAATGCTATTCCCATCAAACTACCATTGACATTCTTCATGGAATTAGAAAAAACTTTAAATTTCACATGGAGCCAAAAAAGAACCTGTATAGCCAAGACAATCCTTAATAAAAATAACAAAGCTGGAGGCATCATGCTACCTGACTTCAAACTATACTACAAGGCTATAGTAACCAAAATAGCATGGCACTGGTACCAACAGATATATAGACCAATGGAACAAAACAGGCGTCAGAAATGACACCACACATCTGCAACCATTTGACCTTTGACAAGCCTGACAAAAGTGAGCAATGGGGAAATGATTCCCTATTTAATAAGTGGCATTGGGAAAACTGGCTAGCCATATGCAGAAAACTAAAACTGGACCCCTTCCTTATACCTTATGCAAAAACTAAGTCAAGATAGATTAAAGACTTAAACACAAGACCTTAAACCATGAAACCTATTTCTCTAGAAGAAAACCTAGGCAATACCATTCAGGACACAGGCTTGGGCAAAGACTTCATGACTAAAACACCAAAACCAATTGCAACAAAAGCAAAAATTGACAAATGGGATCTAACCCCTTTATTTTTAAATGACAGGATTCTGGGTATAGAATTCTCCATCAGAAGTCGTTTTTTTTTTGTTTTTGTTTTT
>NW_016809536.1:2008277-2015916 GCF_001698545.2 Rhinopithecus bieti | reverse complement strand
AACAAACTAAGCCCAAACTTAGTAGAAGGAAGTAAATAACAAAGATCAAAGTAGAAATAAACAAAATAGAGACTAGAAAAACAGTAGAAAATATAAATGAAACTAAAATTGTTTTTTTAAAAGATAAAATTCACAAATCGTCAGCTAGAGTAACAAGGAAAAAGAGAAAGAAGACTCAAATAAAATCCAAATGGACGGAATCGTTATAACTGATACCACATAAATGCAAGGAACCTAAAGACTATCATGGACAACTATACAATAAAAAATGAATAACACAGAAAAAATAAATAAATTCCTAGAAACATGCAATGCACCACGACAAATAAAAGAGAAATGGAAAAATCTGAACAGACTTGTAATGAGTAAGGAGATTGAATCAGCAATTTAAAACTTTCAAAATAAAATAAAGCCCAGGGCATGATAGCCTCACTACCAATTCTACTAAACATTTAAATAACTAATATCAGTCCTTCTCAAGATTATCCAGAAAATTGAATCGGAAGGAAAACTTCAAAATTTATTTTACAAGACAAACATTACCCTAACATTAAAGCCATACAAGGACCTTACAAGAAAAGAATACAACAAGCCAAAATCCCTGATAAATAGGGAGCAAAAATCCTCAACAAAACTAGCAATCCAAATTCAGGAGCACATAAAATATTTATTAACTATGATCAAATGGGATTCATTCCACAAGAGAAAGGATGGCTCAATGCACATAAATCAATAAATGAGTTACACTATATTTACAAAATGAAGAACAAAATCATATGATACAGGAAAAAAAAAAATTCTCGATAGATCCAGGAAAAAAAAAAGCAAAAAAAAATTTGACTGCATTTAACATCGGGTCATGATAAAAACTCTCAACAAATAGGTATTGAAATAATCTACCTGAACATAATAAAAGACATATATGACAAGCCCACAATCAATATCATATTAAACAGTGAAAAGTTGAAAGCTTTTCTTCTAAGATTAGGAAATAGAAAAGGATGCTCACTGTCATCACTTCTATTCATTATAGCATTGGAAGTCCTAGCTAGAATAACTAGATTAGAAAAAAGAAATAAAAGGCCTCCATAAAAGAAAAAAGAAGTGAAATTGTCAGTGCAAATTGAAAATGGCATCAGGTTTGCTAATGACGTGATTTTATTTTAGAAAACCCTAAAGGCTTTATCAAAAACCTATTAGAACAGTTTAGTACATGTAATAAAGTTGTAATTTATGAAAACAAAGTTTAAAACTAAAAGCAAACCATCCAAAAAGAAATCAAGAAAATAATTCCATTTACCATAGCATCCAAAATAAAATTTAATATTTAGGAGTACATTTAACTGAAGAGGTGAATGATGACTATGATGAAAACTATAATACATAGGTGAAAGAAGTTGAAGAACACACAAGTAAATAAAAAGATACCTCATGTTCATAGATTGAAAAATTTACCATTTTTTAAACATACATAGTACCCAAAGCAACCTACAGATTCAATGCAATCTTTATCAGAATTCCAATTTGTTTTTCACAGAAATATAATAAAAGTCTAAAAAAAAAAATCCCTGAACAGCCAAAGCAATTGAGCAAAAGAATAAAGTGGGAGGTATCAAATATCCTGATTTCAAAATAGATTATAAAGCTATTGTAGTCAAAACAGCATGGTACTGTCATGCAAGAAGATCTATTGATGAATGGAAAAGAAAAGAAAGCACAGAAGCAAAATCCTGACTATTTAAGGTCAATTGATTTTCCACAAATACAATGAAGAAAAGATAATCACTTCAATAAATGGTGTTGACAAAACTGTATATCCACATTCAGAAGCATGAAATTGGATCGTTCTCACACGCCATATGTGAAAATTAATTCAAAATGGACAAAATACCTATATGAAAGAATGAATCAATAAATCTACTAGAAGTAAATGTAGGGTAAAGTCTTCACAGTTTGGTCTGGGAAAGGATTTCTGGGATGGAACTTCAAAAGCACAGATTAGAAAAGCAAAAATAGACAGAGGATATTGCATCTAACAGAAAAGCTTTCATGCAGCAAAGACAACAATTTACATAATGGAGAGATAGCCCACAAATTTAGATAAAATATTTTTAAACCAGACATATGGTAAGGGGATAAAATCCAAAAAAAAAAAAAAAAAAACTAATTTAGTAATAGACAAAGAATCTGAATGGACATTTCTCGAAAGAAGACATATGAATGACAGACAGATATGTGAAAAAAATCCTCAAAGTCTCTAATCATCAGGGAAATGAAAATTGAAACCACAATGCAATATCACCTCACGCCTATTAACATGGCCATTACAAAAATGATAAGTGTTGGTGAGATAACAAGTGTTGGCAAGAAAGGGACCCTTTTGTACACTGTTGGGGCCAATGTAAAAGAATATAATCATTTTTCAAAATAGTATGGAGATTTTCCAAAAACTAAAAGTAGATTCCATATGACCCAGAAATCTTATTTTTGGATATATAGCCAATGAATCTGAAATCAGCATGTGAACGAGATACCTGTACTCTCGTGTTTATTTCAGAATTAGTCACAGTAGTCAAGATATAGAAGCAACCTGATTTTATTAAAAGATGAATGAAGGAAATGTGGTGTGTACACACACACACACACACACACACACACACACACACAGTAGAATACTATACAGTCTTAAAAATAAGGAAATTTTTTTCATTCACAGCGTGCCTGGAACTGGAGAAATTTATGCTAAATGAATTCAGCCAGTCATAAGAAGACAAATACTTTATGATCTCTCTTATATGTAATATCTAAAAAACTTGATATCACCTACTGACTCAGGTCCCCACTTTAGCTGCGCTTCTTTAATCTCTGCAGTTGTGACAGGAAGGTAAGCTGGAGCGACTATGTGACTGGGGCGGGAACCAAACTGATTTCAGGGCAACATCAGCAACCCCCAGGGTTGGGGCCTGTGGGACCATGATGGGTTAAGAAGGACATTCACCAACAAGAGCCAGAAGAGTCAAGAAGAGCCAGATGTATGTGGTGCACTACATAGGAATGTTCCAAAATGGGAATAAATTTGATTTATCCTAAGACAGAAACAAGTTCAAAACTGGTGAACAGGAAGTCATCAATGGTTTTGAAGAGGACATAGTGCAGATGAGCTTGGGGCAGAAGGTGAAGCTGACTTGCATACCTGATGTGTCATATGGAGCCCCAGGCTGCTACTCTAGTGTCATCCCTCCCAGTGCTACCCTATCTTTGACATGGAACTGCTCAACTTAGAGTGAAGGCAGGAAGGAAATCAAGGTGGCTGGATATGGCTGCTGCTCACCCTGCTAGCCTGCTCTGCCACTGGGTTAGCTCCTCTTATTGGGGCTCTTGATCAGTGTGCTAACCTCACTGTCCCATGGCATGATCCATTCTTTCTGCCCAAGTTGCTGTGTATATGTTCGTTATTGTTCATGCATATCCTTGCTTGAGGAAATTTTCATTGCATTGAAACATTTCAAGTTGTGCATTTTTTAATAAGGCATGTAGTAGCCATTCCTGGTCACAAAAAATAGATTTCTTGCTTGCAAAATCTACACTGCTCTACCTTCACTGAAGCCATATGAATGACAGACAGATATGTGAAAAAAATCCTCAAAGTCTCTAATCATCAGGGAAATGAAAATTGAAACCACAATGCAATATCAGCCAGTCATAGGAAGATATACACGGTGTATGCTAGAGACTTGAGCCAGTTACCTTTGCTCTCACTTTCTATCTTATAAATTCTGTTGGCTGCTCACTTAAACAATGTCTGCTTTGGAAATAATTTGTAAAATAAAGACACAGTGCTTGACCAAAAAATAAATCAATAAAATAAAATTAAAAATAAAACAGTTGATCTCATAGAATCAAAAGTAGAAAGGTGGTTACCAGAGACTGGGGAAGGATGATGAAAATGAAAACATTGATCAAAGGGGACACAGTTCCAGTTTTATTGAAGGAATAAACTTCAATGTTGTATTCCACTACAGTTAGGAGGAATATATCATGCATTTTAAAATTGTTAAAATAATAGATTTTTAATGTCCTCTTGACCAAAAATATAAGTAGTTAAGGTGGTGGATATGTTAATTAATTGGCTCTCTGTACAATGTATACATAGATCAAAACATGACATTTTACCCCATCGATATATACAATTATTATTTGTGAATTAAACATAAATTAATAAAATTTTAAAAGAAATATATTCATTTATATTTTTGGAAAAAATGTACAAAGATATAATTTTGTGACAACAGTTAAAAGTGGTGTGGATGGAACTGTCAAAGGAGTAGAGATTTTGTACATTAGTTAAGCTGGAATAAAATCAGTGTCTTGTAATTGGAGGATGTTAAATTAAATCATCTGGTAACTACAAATAAAATACTAGAGGATATAGATATACACAAAAGAAAATGAGAAAGCTACTGGGTGCAGTATCTCATGCCTGTAATCCCAGCACTTTGGGAGATCGAGGTGAGTGAGTTGCTTGAGCCCAGGAGTTTGAGACCAACTCAGGCAACATGGCAAAAATCTCATCTCTAGAAAAAATACAAAATTTAGCCAAGCATGGTGGTGGCATGCACCTGTAATCCTAGCTACTCAGGAGGCTGAGGCAGGAGTATCACTTGAGCCCAGGAGGCTGAAGCTGCAGAGAGCTGGTATCATGCCTGCCTGGGTAACAGAATGAAGTCCTGTCTCAAATGAATGAAAAAATAAATAAGAAGACAGAAATACATTTAACCATTTCAATACAAAACAAAATTAAATAAACACAAAAGAGGATGATAGTGTAGGAAATGAGGAGCATTATTCTATAATACATATGGAAAACAAATAGCAACATGACTAAAGTAAGTCCCACATTATCAGTAATCATTTTAAGTGTAAACAGATTAAACACTCCAATTCAAAGACAGAGATTGGTAAAATGCATTAAGAAACACACGCACACCATAATTCAAATAATATGCTGTTCACAAGAGACTCAGTTTGGATCCAGAAACACCAATAGGCTGAAAATGAAACTATGTAAAAATGTATTTCATGCAAATATTAACAAAATTAAAGCGGGGGTAGCTATAGTAGTATCAGACAAAATAAATTTTAAATTTATAAAGCTTACAAGAGACAAAGGCATTATTTATTAATAAAAGTTGAGCAACAGCAATAGAGCAAGAAGATAAAAGTTTTAAACATTTGCACACATAGTAATTGACTGTAAAATATAAGGTAAAACTGACAGAATTGAAGGGGAAAATAGCTCTACACAGTAGTTGGATACTTCAATACTTCACTCTCAGTAGAACAACTAAACAGAAGATGAAAAGATAGAGGATTTAATGAACAAAATAAGACAACCGGACCTAACAGATATACACAGAACACTCTATCCAACAACAGAATGCACATTCTTCTCAAGTTCACCCAAGACATTTTTCAGGATTTAACATACATTAAGCCACAGATTAAGTATCTATACATTTTAAAAGATTGACATCACAGAAAAGATTTACTGTGATGACAATGGCAGAATAAAGTTAGAAATAACAAAAGAAAAGCTAAAAATACCACAAATTTGTCAAAATTAAATAACGCATATTTGTGGAAATTAAATAACACAAATCGGTCAAAAAAATCACAAGGGAAATTAGAAAATGCTTAGCAATGAATGAAAAAATCATAACTATCAAAACTTATGGTACTCAGTGAAAGTACTGCTCACTGGAAAACTTTTAGCTATACATGCTTACATTTAAAAATAAGAAAGCTCTTCATTGAACAACTCAACTTTACAATTTCTGGAAATAGAAAAGAGGACCAAACTAAACCCCCAAAAATAGGAGAGGGAAATAAATAATAAAGATTGGAGCAGAGATCATTGAAATAAATAATAGTAAAATAAGAGAGAACATCATTCAAATTAAAAGTTGGTTCTTTGAAAGGCTCAGTAAAATTGATGAATATTGGACTAAGAAAAAAATGAAAGAAGATTCAAAATAAGGTTGTTATAATAGTAAATGAAAATGGGGATGTTACTACTAATTCTACAGAAATAAAAAGGATTATGATGTTATCCTGAACAATTGTATATCTACAAACTGAATAACCTACATGAAATAGACAAATTATTAAAAGTACAAAACTTACCAAAATTAACCCACAAAGAATAGAATATCTGAATAGTACTGTAACTAGTAAGGAAATTGAACCAGTAATTAAAATCTTCCCCAAAAAGAAAAGCCCTGGATCTGATGGCTTCATTAATGAATTCTACCAAATATTTAAAGAACTAATACTAATCTTTCTCAAATGGAAAAGGAACAAACACTCCTTAACTCATTATATGAGACCACCATTACCCTGGTAGCAAAGCCAGACAAAGATAATACAGGAAACAAATATTGCAGGCAGTTATGCCTTATGAACATTGATGTATAAATTCTCAACAAAATACTAGCAAACTGAATTCAGCAGCATATTAAAAGGATTATATACCAATTGACTGTGTGTGGCTTATTCCTAGAATGGAATGATGGCCCAATATATTAAAATCATTCACTGTAATATACCACATAAACAGAATGAAGGAAAAAATACACGATTATCTCAATTAATGCCAAGAAAATATTGACAAAATTCACTATCTTTTCCTGATACAAAACACTCAAATAATAGAAGGAAACTACCTCTATATTATAAAAGTCATGTATGACAAAAAATACGGAAGCATCACACTCAGTGGGGCAAGACTAAAATATTTTCTCCTAAAATTGTGAACAGGGCAAGAATCCACTTTGCCCCTTTAATTCAACGGAGTGATAGTTCTTCGCCAGAGCAGTTAGGCAATAAAAACGAATTAAGGGGTGAAATGATATCTCATTGTAGATTTTATTTTCATTTCTCTGATTATCAGTGATGTTGAACACCTTTTTCTATATTTCTTTGCCAGTTACATTTCCTCTTTTGAGCAATATCTATTCATCTACTGTGTACTCACAAAAATTTTAAAAAAAAGCAAAAAAAAAAATTTAGAAAGGCACTCCAAATGTATAAAAGAAAGAAGAAAGGAAAGAAGGAAAAGACATTAGAATTGAAAAGAAATAAATAAAATTATCTCAGATCTCAGATGATATGATCTTTTAAGTAGAAAATCCTAAAGAAAATGCACACCTAAAAGCCTGCTAGAACTAATTAACACATTCAGCAAAATAAGCGAATAAAATGTTAACACACAAAGCTCATTTGCAGTCTATACACTAATAATGAACAGGCTGAAAAGAAAATTAAGAAAATGATTCCACTTACAATACCATCAGAAAGAATAAAAGAGTTAGGAATAAACTTAACAAAGGAGGCAAAAGCCTTAGAGTGGCAACTACAAAACATTTCTGAATTAAATGAAAGAAGACATAGATTAGAAAGAATTCCTGTGTTCAAAATGGGAAGAGTTAATATTGTTAAAACATCAGGACTACCCAAAGGGATTCACAAATGTCCAATCACTATATTCTCATTACTTTTGTTGAATAAATTTTAAAATTCTAGAACAGAGAATTTCAAGGAGTCCAGAACAACCAAAACTATATATATGTATTTTAAATAA
>NW_016809536.1:2004664-2007807 GCF_001698545.2 Rhinopithecus bieti | reverse complement strand
TTTAAAATATATAAAAATATATATAAATTTTAAATATATATATTTAAAGCTGTGGGGCTAATACTTCCTGATTGCAAAACTTACTACAAAGCTACGGTAATCAAAGGATTTTGGTACTGGCCTAAAGACAAACATATATACCTATGAAATGGAATACAGCATTTAGAAACAAACCCTTGCATGTATGGACAAATTATTTTTGACAAGGTTGTCAACACCATTCAGGTGGGGAAAGGACAGTCTTTTTAACAAGTGATGCTGGAAAACCTGCAAAATAATTAAATTGGACCTTTACATAACACCATATACAAAAATTAAACTGGATAAAAGACCTAAATATAATGCTAACAACTATAAATTTAAAACAACACACAAGGCAAACACTTTAAAATATTGGATTTAGTAATGGTTTATTGGATATGACTGCAGAGGCATAGCCAACAAAGAGAAAAATAGACAAATTGGAATTATGAACATTTTGTAAAGTGCATAAAAGATTTTGTCCATAGAATAAAAAGGCAACCCACAGAATGGGAAAAAGTATTTGGAAATTGTATATATGTTAAGTTATTAATATCCTGAATTTATAGAGAACTCCTAAAACTCAACAAGAAATAAGCCAATTCAAAAATAGATGAAGGTCTTCAACAGGCATTCTCCAGAAAAGATATACAAATGGCCAACAAACATGTAATAAAATGCCTAGCATCAACAGTTTTAGGAAAATGCAAATCAAAACTGCCATGTAATACTACTTCATAATCATTAGAATGAAAACTCTCAAAAGAATATAAACACAGAAAATAAGAAGACTTGGAGAATATATGAAGAAATTTAAACTTTTGTACGCTCTTGATGTGTTAGTGGGAATGTAAGGTGTAAGTGGTTCATTTTCCTGGGAAAAGAATAGTTTTTCCAAATATTCCAAAGATAGTTCCTCAAAATATTAAAATAGAATTATTTTGATTCAGTAATTCCACTTTGGGTGTAGAGGTGGAAAGAATAGAAAGCGAGATATCAAGAAATGTATTTGTATATCTATGTTTAAAATTATATAAGTCACAAAGCTAAAAGTGGGAAGCAATTCACCTGTCCATTAGCAGACAAATGGTTGAGGTAATGGTATATACATGCGATGGAACATTACTCAGCCTCATAAAGGAAAAAACAACCTACATACGATAGAGCATGGATAAATCTTGAGGAGATTTATGCTAAATAAAATACACCAATTACAAAAGAATATTATATGATTCCACTTATAGAAGGAACTTAGAGTAGTTCCAAACATAGCAACTGACAGTGGAATTGCAAGGGACTTCAGGTAGGGGATAATGGAGAGTTATTTTTTAATAGTTTTGCAAGATGAAAACAGTTCTGGAGAAAAGTGGTAATGATGGCTGTGCAACAGTTAAATGTACACAATACTACTAAATTGTGCACTAAAAACTATTAAGATAGTAAGTTTGTTGTGTATTTTTACCCCAATATTAAAAACTCAGAAAAAAATATATGGTTCAGTATGCATGCAGCTTAGAGTGTGAGGAATGGTGAAAATCAGATGCTTATGGGCTTTTAATGGTACACTAGAATTTCATATGTGACACGTAATTTCATTTGCATTTAAGGATCATCATTACAGTGTTGGCAAAATAAAAATATGGATGACTTACTCTATTTTCTGCTGCTATAACAGACTGGGTATTATATATATACACACACACATATATATGTGTATATATATACACATACAGAAGTTTATCTTGTAGTTCTGGAGGCATGGGATTCTATGGCATGGCACCAGCACCTGGCAAGGGTCACTCCATCACAGAAGGGCTAAAGGTGAAAGTGAGGACACCAGACAGAGACTAATTGGCAAGCTCATATTTTTTTATAATGAACTCACTGTTATGATAATTTGCCCACTCCCACGATAATGTCATTTAACCATTTACTAGTACAGAGCCTTCATTACCTAATCACCTGTTAAAGCCCTCACCTCTTATTACTGTTTCAATGACAATTAAGTTTCCAACACATGAGCATTGAGAGACGTATGCAAACTGTAACAATCCAGAATATGTTGTATTGTCTTATAAAACTGTATTGTCTCATAAGATTGAATCCATTTATAACTATTGTATTAATGCATGTGAGAGACAGTGAAATATTGACTTATAATAAAGCAAGAACTGAGTGCAAATAGAACCAAAGGATGTAATAGACATTGAATTAACAAACATTCATTGATTTAATGACAGATTCCATAAAAATGTGGTACATATAAGCTACGAAATATTATACAGCTATAATATTCCATGGTGTATATAGAGATGATGTCTTTTGCGGGAACATGGAAGGAGCTGGAGGCTATTATCCTTAGCAAACTAACACAGGAACAGAAAACCAAATACTGCGTGTTCTGACTTATAAGTGAGAGCAAAACGATATGACCTTATGAACACAAAGAAGGAAACAATAGACACTGGGCTTTACTTGAGTGGGAGGAGGGAAAGAAGAAGAAAAGATCACTATTGGATATTGGGCTCAATACGTGGGTGATGAAATAATATGTACCACAAACTCCCATGACACGTGTTTACCTATGTAACAATCCTTCATATGTACCTCCAAACTTAAAATAAAAGTTAAAATAAGTTCACTAATTAGATGAGAAAATTTTCGTCCTAATGTTGCAAGTTCATTATCACTAAATCAATGCCAGAATTAAGAATTGGGTTACTGATGTTAGAAAACTAGCACATATTTAAATGAAATATCAAAAATGGTAACTTTTAGCTAACATCAACAGGGATACAATGCACATTTTGAAGCTGTGTAACTTTCTTTTCTGTATTAAAACATATTTTCTGTTTAACTTATTCATTTTGATATGATGAGATAAGTTTAAGCATATATTGCCCTTAGCTCCAAAATAAACTAGAAAAATTGTGTGTAAGTGATTTTACAATTTGGTCCCTATAAATTATATTTCCATTTTATTTCTTAGTGTTTACATCCTGTATAATGTTATCAGTTTTCTTCTTTCTTCACATCATGTCTTCGTTGAAATTTCTTGAGACTGAGTAACTTTTCATATATATATATGATATTTATATATTATATGTATATAAACATATTAT
>NW_016809536.1:1996567-2002087 GCF_001698545.2 Rhinopithecus bieti | reverse complement strand
TTTATATATATAAAGTAGAATGGAAAGATATTCTATAGTTTTTTACCTGCTAGCAAATATTGGCATAGATCTGTGCAAGAGATATCATCTTTCAGCCTTGAAAACGAGAGCAAATGATAACTGTGATACCTGCTTTGTAATATTATTTCAAAGGTCACATAAAATAATGTATGTAAAGAAGCTTTGAAAATGATAAAGTACATATATGAAATATCAAAATTTGCTTTCATTTTATTGTGATCTCAGTTAACCACTTATGCAAAATTATTATGCTAATGCAGGTGTATTATTCCATTTTCAAACTGCTGTAAAGATGCTACCTAAGACTGGGTAATTTATAGACAAAGGAGGTTTATTTGACACAGTTTTGCATTGCTGGGGAGGCCTCAGAAAACTTACAATCCTGGAGTAAGGCAAAGGGGAAGCAGGCAGCTTCTTCACAAGGTGGCAAGAGAGAGCACACAGGTGAGGCTGTCACTTATTATTATTATTATTATTATTATTATTATTATACTTTAAGTTCTAGAGTATATGTGCACAACGTGCAGGTTTGATACATAGGTATACATGTACCAAGTTGGTTTGCTGCACCCATCAACCCGTCATCTACATTATGTATTTCTCCTAATGCTATCCCTCCCTCAGCCCCCCACCCACCAACAGGCCCTGGTGTGTGATGTTGCCCGCCCTGTGTCCATGTGTTCTCGTTGTTCAACTCCCACTTATGAGTGAGAACATGCTACTTTTAAAACCATCAGATCTTGTGAGAGCCCCTTCACTATCTTGAGAAGAGTATAGGGGAAACTGTCCCAATAATCAATCACCTCCCACTAGGGCCCTCCCTCAACACAGTTACAATTCCAACACAGTTACAATTCAAGATGAGATTTGGGTGGGGACACGGAGTCAAACCATTTCAGCATATAATCACTCTAAAGAAGAAAATCAAATTATGCTCTTGTTAATAAAGTTCAGTGTTAATAGCATTTATGGTAAAATTCAAACGCACCTAGTTTTAGAGCTAAAAATGGAGTTACAGCTCCTGTGGTCAAGCATCAAAATCACAAATTAGAACATATTGAAAAAAAAACTGAAATTATAATCTTTCCACATATGTATATTTTTCTTTCCTCCAATGCACATATGTATTGGCTTAAGAATGGACTTCTAGATATGTTCAAGGAGATGAGATAAATATTCACACTTATATTTAGTTTTAAATGTTTATCACATTATAAAGTCATTGGTGATACATACAATGTATCTGTTTATCTCATCTCTTTGGAAGTCTCTCCAAGCAGATGCACACTCTGAGGATGAAGAGAAATCAGTTTGATTTTGAGCATAGGGTTAACTTAACCCTAAGCATCTTACTAAAGGCAGTCTCACAGGACATTAGCATTAGGCAGAATTCTCAGCGCCAATCTCCTCCAAACTTAAGTCCTACACAAGAATGTCATTTTTGGTACCCATATAGAGTGAGCCTATCAGAAATCAATTCACTCACTTTCTCCATGGTGGCTCATACTAATATGGGACTATCCTGATAGTAAATTCTTAATGTAAAAGTAAAGCCCCCATGCAACTGTTATCCTTCTTTCCAAATTATGCTTTCAAATGGCATTTGAACGTATCTTCTCCTTATCATATCTCTTTCTCAAGCTAAAATGTCCAAGGTTTTTCTAACCATTTTTTAATTGCAATGATTGCCAGAGTTCCTTAAGTTTTTGTCTCCAGGCATGTTTCACCAGAATTCATAATGAGACACATTGTTTTCCAGATGTAGCTTGATAAGGATGACATATTTCAATGTGATTATTAAACTTACTCTTCTGGATATGTCTTTTCTATTAATGAATGCTGAGATTGCAGTCCTGAAACTATTGACCATTAAGGATCATAGAGAAAATTAATCCCTTACGTATATTTCATATAAACTACTTTCAAAGAAGTAACCCTCACCTGTACTTTAATAGTTAAGTTTCTAAATCTAAGCTTCTTTACTTTGGCTTTACTATATTTCATTTTGACAGTCTCAGCCCATTCATTAAACCTATGGAGACATTTTTAAATCCCAGTTGTGTGTCAGTCACAGATTCACAGATTTAACAAGTATCATTTCTTACGTCCTTTCTTAAGTCAGTGTTAAAATGCTGAACAAGAAAATACCAAGGACAGCAGCGTTATGGTCTAATAAAATAACGTATCTGAAAATGCTTTGCAAACATTATTTTGTATTCATCTTTAGTTTTTCATTCTTCCTTCTGTCTTTTATACATGATGGTTTATAATCTGACCTTATGGAAAATTTGTCCTGTACAGGCTTCATAGTTTAACTTTCTTTCCAATGACCTCTCTATCAAAATAATTTCTAATAGCATCATTTAATTTTCAATTTTAATACATTCTCTTCTTTTTGAGTTACCTTTTCTTTTGGAAACTTTCTTCTCAAGAGGTGACTTCTTTGAATATTTTTTACTATGTGATTTTTCTTCATTTGCAGTTAAAAATGTAATTTGTTGTATGTAGGCAAAGGTGCTAGATGCTGCAGGGCATACAATTATTCATATTATATTCCTGGGCCTCAAACAGCTTACAGGCCAATAAGAAATCTAAGACATGTGGTACATCACATGATGGACCATTAGGGTGGTTCATTTTAAAGTGTAATACCTCTCACATCTAAACTGTTAGTTCTTCCCTGTCCTTGTAATGTGTTTTTAAGTCCTCCTGCCAAAAAAGGTACTTCTCGCGCTTATTTCTCACACCCATATTGCTTTTCAGAATATTTGCAGTTCTTTGAAACTCCCGTACTCTATGCGTTCCTTAGTTTTTCTGAGTTTATTCCAAAATCTCTTTTAACAAACTATAAATCTAATTTTCAATTGCTCAATAGTTTCCCAGGACTTATAGTCTCATGTTCAACCCACTGACTTTAATATATATGTTCCAGTATTTTTACAATGACCATTATAAAGTATATTTTGTCTCTCTGTCTCTCTCTACACACACACCCACATACACACACATACACATATAGATACAGAGCACCAGAAATCAGCATTTTATTTTTATTTTTAACTAACAAAGGGAAACACTATTAGGCAAGCACAGGTAGCGACTCTGATTAACACCAGTCCAGGAGTGCACTTAGTAGCTGGTTATTTTACCATATTACATACCTGGTAAAAAATGTAATCTCTGTGCTTTACCATAATGCTATTTATGTGGTCTGGTACCCAAAGCAAACAGTAATTCAGTACTTTCCATTGACTGATGGATTTATATTTTTTCTAGTTTTCTGTGAGACACACTGTATTTCAAATGTGGTTTAATAAGGACAAATAATTCACTGTGTCAATTAAACATGTTTTACTAGATGTTCCTTTTCTAATAAGGAACATCTAGTGCTAAGATTGCAGTCCTGAAACTGTTCACACTTAAGGCTCGCCCTAAGGCAGATGATACACTGTTATGTAGATTTGCATGCAGTCATGGAAATAACACAGAGGGATTCCCACATATCTTATACCTGGTTTCTTCCAATGGGGGTTACATCTTGCATAACTGTAGTACAATACCACAATCAAGAAACTGTCATTCGTACAACCCACTGACCTTATCAGATTTTTATCAATTTTACATATACTTGTATTTGCTTCCATTTAGTTTTCTAAATTTTATCACATATGTAGGTATACATGAACACAGTCAAAATATGGAAAAGTTCAATTAGCATGATACATTCTGCTACATGTGTGTAGCCACAAATAATTCTCTCCCTCATCCCTAAATAAATAAATAAACATTTATTTCTTAATTTTTAGATATAGGGTCTTACTATGTTGCATAGGCTGGGCTTGTTCTACTGGGTTCAAGCTGTCTTCCCACCTCAGCTTTCCAAAGCAGCTGCGATTACAGGCATGTGTCACTGTGCCTTGCTTCTGTCATGTCTAATTTTAAAAGAATAATGTACTCATGTATTACTTGTATTATGAATATTAATAAACAAATGGAGCATGCACTTTCTCATTTGCACATGAAAAAATTGATCTGGCTTCTACAAATTTACACATGAATCAGAACGCTAAAGAGAAGACATAATGTAATATAAATGTTTTGAAATTCTGCTGAATTGGGGTTTTAAAAATTTGTATGTTTATAAAATGTTCAGTATTATGGTTTCTTTATGAAATAATTTCTGATTTAACATGCAAAGGAGGAGGTCCTGGAGGAAGGAAGGAATAAACGAAGGATGAGAGAGGGTAGGAGGGAGGAAGGAAAGAAGGGAATCAGGGAAGGATAGAGAGAAGAAAGAGGAAACAGGAAGGGAAGGGACACAGAGGAGGGGAGAGAAAGAGGGAAAGTGAAAACTGGTAGATACAAAGGATCTAAATAAGGGGATTATATTATAGAACAAAATGGTTAGGGATCAGATGGAGATAAAACATCCAGGAATACAGTAACACAGAGATTTGCTATTATCCAATAATCAGCTAAAATGATGTTAACAGTAAGCCCCAATGTCCATTTGGACTAATAAAGACTTGCCACCTCATCCTGATATGAACCTATATTGGGCTCCTCATGGAAGGAGTGGAAAGAGGTCAAAAAAACAGGTCAAAGTTGAAAAAGATAAAATATTGATTTACATAAAACTGTTTTTTTCAGGCTGCGGTACGTGGGTGCATGTGTATACACAGGTGTATGCATGTATGTGATATATCAAATAACATTCACAGTGACACTGTGATGTATGTAGTATAACCATTTAAATACTAATGGACAAAAGGTTTAAGTTGTTAAGAGTTACTGAAGGGAAAAAGAGAGAGGGAGGGAGACAGGAGAAAGAGGAAGGAAGGAAAGGAGAGAGGGAGGGAGGGAAGAAATGGGGATACAGGAAAAGGAAAGAAGGGAATAAGGGAATAAAGAAGGAAATATCGTATGTGGATAAAAAAATGATAATTATTCTGTTGATAGACACAAATCAATATTCTGTTTTAATTGGAAAAGATCATTACCAAAGAGCTAAACTGATATACATATTAGTTTGACCATACTATCTGTCTGCTGACTTTTACCACACCATTAAGAACAACAAGAATGTGGTGTTTTGTTTTTCCATATGGTCCAAAGAACAGAGTAAGCCTGACATTTACATTGTCAGAGCAGACCATGAGCTAGCAAATGAAATCAAAGGACTCTCTCATTTCACCAAGGGATGAAGATGTGCTAAAGTTGTCTTCAGGGAAAAAGAAAGTTTATAGCCCTTTGAGTTTCTGATAAATGTCAAGAAAAATTTTAGAAGAATAATATTAAATTGTGAAATCATTATTTGAAGTATTTTTGTTATTACTTTGGATTGTTTTGATTCTATCATTTGACAAAATATTGTTGTGCAAGTAAAAGTATTTTGATAGCTCTGGGGTCTTCATCTGGGCCTGGTTTTACATTTCTTTTGTTTATTTTGCATGGAAATTTTACAACCACTATCTAATAAACAGAAACTTTGTAATTAAA
>NW_016809536.1:1983345-1996299 GCF_001698545.2 Rhinopithecus bieti | reverse complement strand
AAAAAAAAAAAAAAAAAAAAAAAAAAAAAAAAAAAAAAAAACCTTCACCTAAGTTGTAGCTTACTGAAATACTGAAATACAGTATCCCTTAATGTTATTTTCTGTTAGTTATTAACAAGATATTACAAATGCAGTAATAAAATTTTTAGTTCAGCAAGGTTTATGTTTTATTTAACTGCTGAACTCTTGCTATTAGAGGAAAGGAATGATTAGTTGTTTTCATTTACAATGTGACATTTACATTAAGCAATAAATGCTCTAGTAGTGTATTAATTTATTTGTCATATGATCTTGGACATGTGCAATAATTTGTAAAAGTTTTCCTATAGCCAAGGATATGGTGCTACATTTTTTCCAATAACAAATGCATTTTCATATTCAATCATTGCCTCTAATTTAATTTTTAAAGTAGGTTTAGCAATATTAATGGTGAGGCAAGCATGTTTTAATAATAGTGTTTATATGAATTTCTGAATAATTATGCTTTAACAAACTTATTAATATGAAGTAATTTTCAATTTTTTGCTTGTGTCCCAAATTATTTTCAAGTCATTTGTTTTAATAAAATAGCAATCCCTATCTTATAACCTCAGTTTTGGAGTAGTCCCATAAAAATAATGGCTATTTTGTGTCAATATATTATTACATAATTATAAATAAGTAATTGAATGAACTGCAATGACATGATTCAATTATTTATATATTTTAAAACAGCTGGTTTTTGCATCATGTAGGCCAAAACATTTGGCTGTTTATTTTTTAACCATTTTTGACACAAAGTGAATGTAACTAAAGACAAATGTAGAACAACTCATTCCTTGTTTATTTCATACTATTAAGAATTCTAGGGAGAAGTGATTGGAAATGATACCATTTAATGGATTCATAATTTTTCAAACGTTATGAATATTTAAAATGAAGGGAATATGTGAGATGATATTCTGGTGTCTTCAGATATGTCAAGAGTTTTCAATGGGTCAAAACTTAGGGCAAGTTTAGGAAGATTTTCTAAGGGTAACAAAATTGTTGCAATGCCTATAATGTATGAGGTATTATGATTAGTACTTTCACATACATTGTATCTTCAAATAATTACAACTTTTTGTAACTGTTTTCATTTTGAAAGAGAAAAATGGTAATGTGGTCGTAGTTGTGATTTCAGCCTTGGTCTAGAAGACTTTAGAGTCCTACCTTTGTTGATTTTAAGGCTCTTACCAATGTATGTGTTCAGGCAGTTGATGAACACTTAGTATAGATATCCTAGAGGATAAGAAAGTATCATTGGGTGCTGGAGGAGATAATGATTCTCACTTTTAAATACATATTTTCTAATAACTTCTAGAACTTTGCCCATGTTTTCTAAGTTCTTTCTGAGTTTAGTATTGGCACCTTATGTGTTTTGGCTTTGTCCTCACCCAAATCTCATTTTGAATTGTAGCTTCAGTAATGCCCATGTGTTGTTCCATGGGAGGGACACGGAGGGAAGGAATTGAATCATGGGGGCAGGTCGTTCCCAGGCTGTTCTGGTGATAGCGAATAAGTCTCATAAGATCTAATGATTTTATAAAGGGGAGTTCCCCTGCACATGCCCTCTTGCCTGCCGCCATGTAAGACGTCCCTTTGCTCTTCCTTGATCCTCTGACATGATTGTGAGTCCTCCCCAGCCATATGGAACTGAGTCCATTAAATGCTTTTCCTTTATAAATTACCCAGTCTCAGTTATGTCTTTATTAGCAGCATGAGAACAGACTAATACATCATCCACAATAATTGTTAGGAGAACTATGCTTCTTGGAAATACATATACATAAACAATAATAGTTGCTGAATTTTCTAAGACTATGCAAAGATAGTAACAACTTGGAACTAAGAAATTGACCTTAATTTTTTATAGGATGTTCCATTTCAACATAATATTAAGAAAAAAAAATCTTTGTATGGTAACACTAGAAAATGTAGTATTAGAATCTCAAATCTGAACTTTCTCACTTTAGTCATTGCATTGACCAAAATATATGGGCTAAAAAAAACACCTTACTTTAATATAGAACCCTTATTGATTTTCTGAAAATTCACTTACATTATGAGATATAAGACATTTCATAGAGTGAGATAGCCCTAGGTGAGAGTCCTCACTTTGCTATTTATCTGTATGACCTTGCCCAAGGTTACTTGATCCTTCTCTGTCCTTGCATTTTTGTAGCACTAAAATAGAAATATGTGTTTACCTCATTCGATTCTTAAGAGAATTTTTTAACACATGTTTTATGGTAGCTGGAACACAGTAAGTCTTAATACAGGTATTATTACAAAAAAAGGAAATGCTGTTCTCATTAGTTATGTGACCATATAGACAATAAATTTTCTCTGGGAAATTAGAATTTAAGTAGGAATTTCAGCTGTTACTGTGCTTTTTATGCTAAAATGAAGACAGAGACATACTGTTGGTCAACAGTATGTTTTAGGGGGAGTTAGGATGATATTATGAGGCCTTTATATTTCGCTACCATAATGAAATAATATAAAATGTAATTACAGAATTCAGATTTTTTTTTTATACTGCACCTTTACTACAAAGAAAGAAACATGATCAGAGCTATAGGGACAATGAGGTGTTTTAACCAAAACAAGTTATTTAGCAATATATTGTGCCTGTATTTACTAACATGTGTGCAGAATATATACATATGAATATTATTTTTGTAACAACAAAATCCCAGAAAGGTGTACTTTTCAGTTAAGATACTTTAAGAACGGATTATGCTTATGGTAGATGTGCACTGCTAGAATGAATGGATTCATGCTAGAAGACAGAAATGGAATGTTCTTCAAGATGTTAAAGACACAGGGCACAGGCCGGGCGCGGTGGCTCACGCGGGTAATCCCAGCACTTTGGGAGGTCGAGACGGGCGGATCACTAGGTCAGGAGATTGAGACCATTCTGGCTAACACGGTGAAATCCCGTCTCTACTAAAAATACAAAAAAATGAGCCGGGCGTGCTGGCGGGTACCTGTAGTCCCAGCTACTCGGGAGGCTGAGGCAGGAGAATTGCATGAACCAGGGAGGCGGAGCTTGCAGTGAGCCAAGATCGCGCCGCTACCCTCCAGTCTGGGCTACAGAGCGAGACTCCGTCTCAGAAAAACAAACAAACGAACAAACAAAAAACAGGGGCACAACAGAGCAAAGTATTCTGATATATGTACAAAAATATACACACGCACACACATACATACACACACAAACTGTTTCTGAAAGAATGTTCTAAAATGTGAAATTGGTTTTCTGCGAGGAGGATATCTTACTTTGGAGGGAGATGTACTACTGGATTTCTGATATTTTTATCATGCATATATGAATGTGAAAATTAGCTTAAAATATATTCATGGAAGGAAATAAATGAAAGGGCAAACAATTGCTGTACCAACATAGTTGTCAAATGATTGATTTATATTCATATGTGTGTATGTGGTATGTCCCAGTTATTCTAAAATGCTGTAGTAAACATAAATTTCAAAAAGACACAGCATTGATTGACAGATTCAGATAAATAATTGAAATATATAAGCTATAATTTACTTTTTATTTAATCGTACAATTAATCTGTGCATTGATTTTAGTATTTCTGACCATTTCAGTATTAAATTAAGCAATAGCTTAATTTTCCTCTTTAAATAAATTCCTAATTATTGATTATCTTAAGACAATATCATCACTTCTTTAAATTTTGACTCTATAAGATCATTCATATATCTTTACAAGTGAAGGCAGCAGAAATAATTAGCTAAACTCAAGTTGCTGTTTCATCTTAGATGTGTTTTATATTATTATGCTTAGGAATTTCATTATTTCTGCCTTTCTTTTCCTCAGACAAAATAAGTCATAGTTAAAGTAAAATTACAATGCTTTTGTTAATTTCAAGAACATTTTAAAAACTCAGCCTGTTTCTGCATTAAAAATATCAGTGGTTGAATATCAATTGGTACTATTACATAGACCTTACAAGAAAGAAAGTTAAACATCGTGTCTCATAGAGCCAAGTTAACTATTCTTTAGAGTGACATGAAAACCTCAAAAAGAAGTAGAAATCAGTAATCTGCTGACATAAAGTTAAAATGTAAATGGCATGCCTATGTATTTCTTTCATAGACATATAGGTTGCAATAGACAGATTTTCTCTATTGAAAAAAATACGGGAAAAACAACATAAGACTATTAGCTTAATCAGGATAGGGGTTTTTCAGGTTCATTCACCGCCATATCCTAAGTGTCATATGCCTCGTAAATAGTAGGTGATGCTTAAATATATGTTAACTTATGCAGTGTTTTAACATTAGACTGCTAGTTGAATTAATTTAAATATGATGAAATTGAACTATGCAGCTTAAGATTATTTAAATTATCCCCAGTTTCAGAAAGGAAAGGAGAATGCTAATATATTTACTGAAATCACAGTATGTTGCACATTCCATTGGAAAGCTTTATTATGCAAATATATTTAAATCATATTGCATGATAGTCCTGCTGTAGTTTGAGATTGATCACCCAGTTAACAGCCACTATGTTTTTCAAGGATACTTTATAAGCATTTTTTGATACACTCTTTTTTTGTGCTTGCCTCCTTTGAAGAATCCCTGTAACCATTCAGCCAGGTGTTGAGAAGATATGTAGCAGCCCAGCACTCATCTTTTGACACCATCCTCTGAAATCAGCTTTGGAGATGCTTTCACTCTGTCCGTCTTCTGCAGCAGCCAGGCAGAGTGCTGACTCCTTCACAGCCGTGAGGAACTCTTCAGGCTCCAGAAGTAAGTTAATTGCATTCAGTTCAATCATTGTCAGTGGGTTTAAAACACTTAAGGGAGGAAAACTAAAAATCTTGCTAACTTACATACAAATTAAACCTTGTATTATTATTCATCACTGATTATCTTGTTTTTTTTTTTTTTTTTTTTTTTTTTTTTTTTTTTTTTTTTTTTTTTTTTTTTTTTTTTTTTTTTTTTTTTTTTTTTTTTTTGAGTCGTGTTTTCTGGAGATGCAATGTCTTCCACTTTTGTGTTGATAACCTATATCCTTGTGGAATTTTTTGATTTTTTTTTTCAGGATTTGTGTTTCACATGCATTATCATAATTTATACTTACAACTTTAAGGCCTGGACAAGGAATAGATTAAAATAACAATGTTTGCAAATGAATACAAAGATTCAAAATGACCAAATATTTTATCAAATTTGCTTGGCTCATAAACTATGCAAGTGGAATACAATATCTGGTTTTCTAAATTTTAAAAAATAAGTGCTGTTTCCATGGCTTTGATGTCTAGTGCTGTATGAAGGGCAATGTACTGGTGCTAGAAAGAGCAGTTTTCCTGATTGGTTGGTTTATTGAATGATATGTTATCTGGGTCATTCAAGGAGAGTTTATGCCAACCTTTAAACATACATACTAAAAAAACAGAAGAAAATGAAAATCATATATAGGGAAATGAATTGAAATCAGGGGACATGAAGAATCTGTAAAATGAACAACACAATGTACTGCATACCACCACAAAACAAATTCCCCGCCATAGATTTATGTGTGGGCTTTCTAACTTCCAGGTAAATCAGGTAAATGTATTAGTTAAAAGATTATTTATGACCATAGGATTTGAAAATAAAGAGTCTCAGGAAAAGTTCAGGTTTTCCTGGTTCATACTTAGGAGTCTGTTGTTTTGCCATGTTTCTAGTTTAACTTTACGTTTGAGGCTTTTTTTTTTCTTCTCCTAAATACTTGATGTAGACATTTTTTGTTGCTCTTGGCGATATATTTACATCACAATGTCACTGCACAGAAAATTAATTGTAGGTGCACTTTTATATAGAGCAAAAGTTTGATATAGCTGAAACTGTCAGTGATTGGATGCTTGGCAATTAAAATTTTCTTGAAGTGAACAGGTAAGAGATACTTAATGAACCCACTTTTATTTTGCAACATATTACATGTCAATATGCAACATAAATGCATATGTTACTAGAAGAACAGAAAAACTATAGTTAAGAATTTATATGTGAATGGTGATGTATCTAATTATATAACATTTAAAATAGGCAGCCAGTATGTTGTTGCCAGTATGCTCAAGGTGGTGTAGAAGGACTAGTTTTAAGACATACAAAAATAATATATCTAGATTATATTGAAGTTAATTGATTATAACTGTGATGGTAGTGTAAAATGATGAGTCTGAGTATGCAGATTCATTCCAAACATGATTTTCTTCTTCCTATATTTTATTACCTGGTATTCCTTTTGTACATAATGTATTCATTTATTTTAGAAATTGCTTTTGTTGCTTTGCTTCTTTAGCTTTCCATTAAATGAAACAATTTGAGGAATGCATTCTAAATTTTCTGTGCTGTGCATTTTCTTAAGGAGACAGAGGACACTGTCCAAGCCTGAGGTGACTGTGAAAATGTAAAAATGGTTTGTTTCTTTATGGCAACCCCACAAGAAACTCCAGAGATTTTATTTGCCCAAACAATTAGTTAATTAATAATTTTTTGTGTGTGTTGTCTTCCACTGGCAAGACTTTTTCTAGATAAAAGCTTTTACTTTACGAAAGCTGTTAGCAAAGGAACTGTATTTACTGACAGATTCTCTAGTATAAATCCCAAAACGAAGTAAAGTCAAACACATTTTCATTTACTAATTGCTAAAATCAAGGCCAAAGGATTTTCTTAACTAATGTGGAAATAAAAGGCAAACCAGAAATAATTTATATATTGCAAAAGACTCTTCCAAGTTAATGCTTGATTCGTTTTTTTAAATTAGCAGTCCATTAGTGTGTGGAAGTAGTACCTCATGTTCTCTATTTTTTCTTTGGAGTAACATTAGGTTAAAGTCTTGCATGAAACTAATCACTCTGAAATAAATAAATAAATAAAGCGTAAAGTAAACACATTCCTAATTAGGGTTGTCCAACTTCAAATAGCTCATTGAAAATTCATAGGACATCCATTAAAATCCCTTTAAAAATAAATGGAATACCAGGAACTTTCTTAGAGTGAAACAGTGAATGGGGTAGTAGTAGTAGAATAATGATGCAATGGAATATCCACTTGTGATTAAGGAGGACAGCTGAGGTGGTAATGGTTGCTATTATGATTATTTTTCTCACTCTGGCATTTCCAATTGGCCTTGGATAGTAGAAGAGTACTTTTGTCTGTTTCTCTATTCGTTCTCACTTGACAAAAGTATTGATGAAATTAAACAATGAATAATGTCTTAACAGCAAATGTGCCTGTAGGCACATGCTTTTGAAAACACATAAGTATGTATGTGTGTGTATTTATGTGCATGTGTGTGTATGTATATATGTACATATGTGTGTATATATGTAAAGATAATTTACTATACCCATAATGATGATAATCATTTTACAAAGCTAATATTTCTTTTAACTATTAAGGTATCCTTAGTGGCATTAAATACATAACATTTAAGGGGTGCTTTATTTTTCTGAAATGAACTCCCTTATATTTAAAGTGTATAAATTATCATCTTTTATGACATTATTTGAAAGTGGCTTAACTAGCTATCATAATAATGGGCAACATATTATCATTTGACAATTTGTAGTACTCTTTACTAAACATTAATTTATTTGTTATGTATACCATTTCTATGAGTACATTTTTCATTTGTCTATTTCTTCAACCATGTGTTAGTCCATTTTTGCATCATTATAAGGAAATACCCAAGGCTGGGTAATTTAGAAAGAAAAGAGATTTAACTGGCTCATGGTTCTGCTGGCTGTACAGGAAGCATGTTGCCAACATCTGCTTCTGGTGAGCCCCTTAGGAAGGTAATCATTATGACAGAAGGCAAAGGGGGAGCAGGCACATGACATGGAGAGAGTGGGAGCAGGAGAGAAAGTGGGAAGTGCTACACTCTTTTTAACAACCAGATCTCACATGAACTAACTGACCAGGAATTTACTCATCACCAAGGAGCCATTCATGAGGTATCTACCCCCATGCTGTAATACTTCTCACTAGGCCTCACCTCCTATATCGGTGATTACATTGTAATAAGAGATTTGGAGGGGATAATCATCCAAACCTTGTCATTCCATCCCTGGCCCCCCCAAATCACATGTTCTTCTCAGATTGCAAAAGACAATCATCACTTTCCAACAAGCCCCAAGAGTGTTTAATCATTCCAACATTAAGTCTAAAGTCCTAAGTCTCATCTGAGACTCATCTCCTTCCACCTATGAGCCTGTAAAATCAAAATGAGTTATTTAGTCCCAAAATACAATGATGCTACTGGCATTGGCTAAGCTTTACCAATCCAAAAGGGAGAAATTGGCAAAAAGAAAGGGGCAATAGACCCCATACAACTCTGAAACCCAGCAGGGCAGGCATTAAATCTTAAAGCTCCAACATAATCCTTGACTTCAGTTTCCACATCATGTTGTGAAGGATGGACTCCCAAGGACTTGGGTAGCCCTGTGCCTGTGGCTTTGTAGGACACAGCTCACATAGCTGCTCTCACAGGTTGCAGTTGTATGTTTATGGTTTTTCTGGGCAGAGGGCTTAAGCTACCAGTGAATCTACCACTCTGGGGTCTGAAGGACAGTGGTTTCTTTCCAACATCTCCACTAGGCAGTGTCCTGGTGGAGACTCTGTATGAGGGCTCCAATTCCATAATTTCCCCACAGCTTGCCCTGGTAGTTTCTCTGTGAGGAGCTCCACTCCTGTGGCAAGCTTCTGCTTGGGCACCCAGGCTTTCCTATATATCCTCTGAAATCTAGGTGGTAGCCACCCAGCCCCCTTCACTCTTGCAGACTTAACACCATGTGGAAACCACCAAGGCTTATGGCTTGTGCCTTCTGGAGCTGTGGCTTGAGCTGTACTTGGTCCCCTTTGAGCCATGACATAGCTGGAGTATATGGGGAGCAATATCTCAAGGCTGCTCAGGGCAGTGGGGCCCTAGGCCTGGCCCCTGAAATCATTCTATTCTCCTGGGCCTCTGGTAATAGATATCCTTGCCCAGAGGCCCAGGAGAATAGAATGGTTTCTTGGAGCAGGCCCAGTCTTGAAAATCTCTGAAATGCCTTCAAGGCATTTTTCCCATTGTCTTGGATTTTAACACATGGCTTCCTTCTGGTCATGCACGCCTCTCTAGCACATGGTTGCTTCATCGGTTGTTTATATTCTTTCTCTGTCACTGCCCAGTTTGCAAATTTTCCAAACCTTTATCCTCTGCTTCCCTTTAAAATATAAGTTCCAACTGTAAATCATTTCTTTGCTCCTGTATATAATTTAGGCTGTTAGAAGGAGCCGTGTCACTTCTTGAACGTTCTGCTGCTTAGAAATTGTTTCTACCAGATACCCTAAGTCATCACTCTGAATTATCAACTTTCACAGATCCCTAGGACCTGGATGCAATCCAGCCCAGTTATTTGCTAGGGTGTAACAAGGAAGACCTTTACTTTATTTCCCAGTAACTTCCTCATTTCCATCAGAGACCTTGTCAGTGTGGTCTTCACCATCCATATCTCTGTCAGCATTTTGGTCAAAACCATTTAACGGTCTCGAAGAATTCTAAACTTTCCCTCATCTTTCTGTCTTCAGAGATCTCCAAAGTCTCCCAAACCCTGCCTGACATCCCATTCCAAAGCCACTTTCACATTTTCAGTTATCTTTATAGCAACACCCCACTACTTAATACCAATTATCTGTGTTAGTTCATTTTTGTATCACCATAAAGAAATGTCTCGGGCTAGAAAATTTATAAAGAAAAAAGGATTAATTGGCTCATGATTCTCTAGGCTGTAGGAAGTATGGTGTCAGCATCTCATTTTGGTGAGGGCCTCAGGAAGCTTACTGTCATGGCAGAAGGCAAAGCAGGACCCAGCAGGTCACATGATGATAGTGGGAACAAGAGAGTGAGGGGGGAGATGCCACATCTTTTTAAACAACCAGATCTTGCATGAACTAACTGAGAACTCACTCATCACCAAGGAGATAGCACTAAGTCATTCGTGAGAAATCCACCCTCATGATCCAAACACCTCCCACTAGGCTTCACCTCCAAGACTGGGGATTATGTTGCAACATAAGTTTGAAAGGAGACAAACATCCAAACCATATCAAATCTGATAGATATTTTTTCATGTTTAATATATTTAGGTTTATGCTTCACTGCCTAAAACCATCCCATAAAATATGATCCTTAAAAACATACAGATACAAAATAAAGATCATCAATAGGACAAAAGCAATATGCTACCTATGAATGCTTATCTGGTTATATGAATTGAGTTCAATTAGTGTCAATGATATCAAAAGTTAGAGCAAATTAGACTTGTTATGTTATGCAATATTCACTTTACAAAGAAGAAAGAATAAAAAATCTTCAAATAATAAAAAGTTCTTCATAATGGCTCTCACAAATTTATATAGCATAGACCTTGCTAGTCAATTCCAAATCCATATATCTAATTACCTACATGCCTTAGGTTTAACTTGTGGAAAACTAACCTCTTGATTATCTTGCCACATACATTCTTCTGGTGTTCTTGAGTTCACCAAGAACACTATATATGGCTCATTATATACTAGTAAAATTTTGAATCATTTTGTCATCTTTCCCAATCTTTTACTCCACCAAAAAAAAAAAAAAAAAAAAAAAATCATCACCTAATCTGGTCAGTTTTACCTACAAAGAAAATTCTAAAATTCATCTACTTTTCCCTATTTTTACTATCATTATCCTAATCTTTACTACCATGATTTCTCCTGTAGACTACCCAAAGAGCCTCCAAAATTATCTGCCATACCCAGTGATGTATCTATTTTGCTTATTCTCCATACGCAGAGAGAGCTTACAAAACACAAAACTGAGATGTCGTGACCTCAATAAAGACTGTTATACCTAGACTAAAGACAAAGTTATTTAACATGGCTTACAATGTTATCCATGGTTTAGCATTTTTCTAAATGGCCCCAAGTTGTCCCCCATCATGCACTTCTTCTTGCATTTAAGGCACAAAGACCTACCTGTTCTTGTTCACATCATGTCACCATCCACCATGGTCTTTGCACCTGACTGTTTCCCCCTGAGAGACTCACTTTTTTTGCCTGCATCTCATTCAGTAGTCACTTTCTGAAGGAAACTTTTCTTGGTCAGCCAAACCAGATTGCTCTTTCTATTATATAATCTCATAGCATCATATACCTGTGTTTCATTATAATTTTATGTTTTTTTCTTCAATTGTCTGACTAATATTGTCCTCTCCTCCAGAATGTAAACACCACAAGGTCAGAGTCTGCATCAATTTTGCTCAACATTAAAATGCCTTTTTTTATTATTATTTTTGTATATAATCACAGGTATAGAGCATTTTTCTGTTTTCTTTGTCTCTCTCTCTCTGTCTCTTTCTCTTTCTCTCTCTCTCCAGATTTATATGACTGAAATTTTTGTCTAAAAAATAATTACAGACTTGTTGGCAAGGTAAGGCCTACAGAAATAACTACCATATGATAAATAGTGAGGAAAAGCTACAAATAGTCATGTGAGTTCAGTGGAAAAGGAGATTACTTCCTGAGATAATGCAAATATACTTGTTAGAAGTAGAAATGTTCTGGCCCTCAGAGATAGGCTTCAGCATTAAACTGTTGTAGTTAATATGCTGGTATATTGTCTCTTTTAAACAAAAATTATAAAAACTAGAGAGATAATGCAGAGTCTTTCTGAAAGCCCATAAATACTGACACAACAGCTACAAATGTCTTAGCTGGCAGTACTTGATATAGAGGAGTCTCTGCTGTCTCTGCCTGCTGTTAATGTTTGTCTTTGGGTTGCTAACACTATGGTTCTTACTGTGAATTGTCCAGGGAAGAAGTCTCAATAAATGCTCTTCTTTATGAGGTAATGATTAGTTTACATTTAGGACCAGTAGAGATTTATGTAATTTGGAGAGTACTCTTGGCAACCAACATTAGATGCATGACAACAATCTTAATTGCAAAGCATTGGCTATGAAAACCAATGGAAACAATCCAATTTGTACTGACTCAATGTAAGGTTATTAACTCAGTTATTGTAATGAGCAATCAATTCTCTGAATGTGCAGTTGATCTCCATATACCACTACAGACTACACTGTGGAGTATTTTAACACATGTTAAATTTAGAATTTCTGTATAAACTGAGGCATCTCTTATCAATATTAAACAGAATATGGGAGCCTTTAACAGCAAGAAAAACATTGACAGTCTGTACAAAGGCCTCTTTTAGGATAATTCATGATTTATTAAGGGAAGAAATTTGCAGATTGGAAGAATTGTGTATTGATTATAAATGCTAACTTAATATTACTAATTATTTGTAATATGAAATAAATAGAACACAATAAAATTTAATATTGGGACTACATGAAAAATTGTATGGAAAAAACATCAGGAGTTGTATAGACCTAGGACTACCACGTGAAAACATTAATAGCATAAGAAAATCTAGACTTGATTTTGAAAAGTGTTAACTTAGATGTTAGTTAACTTTGGTCATACAGTTTTCACACATACGTGTTCAATAGTTAGAATAGTTAAGAATCCCAGTGAGGTTGAAAAGATCATGACAGAGAGGATACATAAAGCACACCTATTGGGAATGCTGACATGTAGGCGATATATAGGTTAGTTGCAAACAATAACCTCTTTCATCACTCCTGATTACATATGTTAAGACTGGATAATGATTGTGACCTTGCAGGGGGTAGCCTGATCTTACATGTGTAACTAACCTTACCTTTGGCCTCTTAGGAATAATCAAGGATAACTGACTCAACAGAAAAACACATTTCCCCTGTCGTAATACAATAAAAGACCAGGCACATTAGATTTGACAAGTGAGGTGAAAGATTTGATGCTACTTTTTTTTTTTTTTTTTTTTTTTTTTTTTTTTTTTTTTTT
>NW_016809536.1:1976599-1983215 GCF_001698545.2 Rhinopithecus bieti | reverse complement strand
GCAGTGGCACGATCTCGGCTCACTGCAAGCTCCGCCTCCCGGGTTCACACCATTCTCCTGCCTCAGTCCCCCGAGTAGCTGGGAATACAGGCGCCCGCCACCACGCCCGGCTAATTTTTTTGTATTTTTAATAGAGACGGAGTTTAGCCGTGTTAGCCAAGATCCGCCCGTCTCGGCCTCCCAAAGTGCTGGGATTACAGGTGTGAGCCACTGAACCCGGCTGTTGCTACTTTTTAAGCAACTATTTTTTATAAGGTGAGTTTTCCTCTTAATGCCACGCAATCATAAATCCATAATAAGAATCTGGCTTTCTTGTTGATAACTGGCATGCAAATATGGATTACTATGCTAAATCTTCAAGCCTTAACATACTGTTTAATATCTGGAAAACAAATAACCTTTTCACACCTGCTTACTTATTTATGTCTTGAAGATGTAGTTCCATTACAGGCAAATGAGAATCTCTTAGATTATTTCAATACCTACCACAGTAATGATTTCAACACAGAAATCATCCACAATTGAAAAAATGCATTCATTATTTATAAAGTGACAGAATGATAGGGTAAACCTTTTTCTAATGAGAACCCTCTACTTAAAAGAACTGAGGGGGAAATATTCACAAATAAAATTATATGTAATTTTAAATTAATGTTCTCATTTTATCAAGGTTATAGTATGAAGCATTTTTCAACATTTCTTATATGCATCCTGCAATAAAACAGCAGGTGATCAAAATTTTAGGTCAGGTTTTCTAAACAGTGGTTCCAAATGTAACAGTTATACTGATGATGAGCGTTGGCTTGTGGCCTTCATGGATTTTCTTTTGGTAGTTATATGCAAACACTCCAGTCTGGAAATTGGTATGCCCGAATGTGTCACTAAGTAGTGATTCCAGCAAACAACCCACATTGGAATCACTTCTTGGATTTGTTGTTCTATATTTATCATAACATACATGTTACTCTTTTGAAAGTTAAAAGAGAGATTGTTTAAATTTTTAGTGTATTTTATGGGAAGTTTTATAGCAGTAATCCTGATTCCTAAATATTTGGGGACAAAATACATGTAAATGACTTGTTTAGTTCCATAAGTGTATTCATGTCAAGGGATCTATGCTGCTCCAATAGGAAAAGTAATGATAGATAAGGAAGCAATTGAAGGAAATGTCAAGTAAGAATCTTTTAGTCACCATGTGAGTGTCCCCATTTGGGGGTCTTCTGAGTGGATTCCTGAGTCTTATTTGGTGTGGGTTTATGGGCATTCTGGTGCTTACCTATGTGAGTAACACAGAGCTTTTTTTTTTTAATATAATGGCACAGTTATCATTTCACACATTGTATGGATGCCTTAATTTAGTGTGTTTTATGGTCATCAGCTTTTGTGAAACATTTTTATATTTAATAACTTGTCTTTAATTTAAAGGGACTGCCCAGTGAGAGTGACAGTCCTTTTTACAAAGAGGAATTTTCATAAAGGACCCAACACTTTAAGAAAAGGATTGTCTCAGAAACCCTTTACCAAGATAAAATCTTTCATTTAATGTGATGAAATTATCAATTATTTATCTTGCTGTGTGTTTTCTTGTGCCTTGTTTAAGCTATCTTTCTCTGCTGTTGAAGAAATAAAGATATTTTCCTATGCATTCTTTAATATTTTAAAAGTTTATTTGCACATTTTTTATGTAACATAGACATTAAGTTGGATTTGGAGTACTGTACAGTTCCATTTTATTTTTTCCATAATGGTAACTAATTGTCTCGTATTGTTTATTGAATAATTTATCCTTTACACATTGAATTGGAATTCTAGAACTGCCATAAATAGTTTTCATATATGAATGGATATATCTTGATTTTTCTATTTATTTTATTGTTATATTCATCATCTCTGCACAAATACTATACTGTAATGTAATTATCCTATTTGTAATATGTCTCAATAGATTGTGAAATAAATAGCTCCTTTCATTTCTCTTCAAAATTGCCTTGCCTAATATTGGTTTTTTATTCTTTATCCTTCTATTTTAATTTTAGGAGTAGACAAGTCTGGTGAAAACTTATGTTGTAAATTTTATTGGAGTCACAAGTAATTTTATTTTAGATGAGAAGAAACATTTTATTTTATATTTTAAATAATTACTCTATCAATGTTCTTTTTTAGGTCCTATACTAAATTTTATAAAATTATCCTGTACATCTTGAGTTTCTTTGCTATTTCTTCAAAATGATGCTTTTGTGTTTTGTGTATGGATTTTAAAGTGTTACATTTTAAATTGATTTGTCTGAACAATAACATTGCTTTTATCATTATGTCTTCTAACTAACTATGCTGAAGTTGAACTAGTTTAGTAGTTTTGTTTGTTGTTCCAATTACATGTTTGTAGTTATAATATCTATGAAAATAGCATTAAATTTTCCTTATATAATTTTTTCATCATATAATTGAACATGCTAGGAGCTCTATTACAACGGTAAATGAAAACAGTGATCAAGGTCATTCTTACGTTTTCCTTGGCTTTTTGTATTTGCCATAGTGTATGATGTTTTCTTTAAATCATTGTATGGTGAGTACCAATTTGGGATATATACACTCTAAAACTGCAGAAGCACAATTGTCCTTTTTATTATCTTCTTCATAATAAACATTTTGGAGTTTCTATTGCAGTAATCGGTTTTATTTTTTAATAGGTAATGGTACGGAAACTAACCAAACCTTAGCCCTGTTTCTGACTCTGTCTTTAAGGTGGTAATTCTTCCCAACTTACATCGCAGTCAGGATTAAAGTACCATTAAGAAGAAGCATGGGATCATTTTCTGGGGGGGGATTGAGAGGGGACGATTATACTTTTGAATATTTCAATGTTTGATAATTTTTTAATAATGTTTTTTCCAGGCTCAGAATAATGTCCATTCTCAGCTCTTTTCCAGAAAACTTTATTTTGGCATATTTAAATATGAAATATTTACAATAATTGAAAATAGCAATTAGATTCCCAGTCTGAATCTACAAGAAAATAGGATTTTTTAAAATAAATAGGCAATTAGGCATATATTTTGTAATTGGATAGAATTTGAAACATAACTCTTCTTTTATAACTGAAGGATTAGGGGCTATCAAGAGATTAATTTACAGGAGCTTATGCAGACAATTTGTGTAATTGACTTATCTTCTTCTGGGCTGTAACTTCAAACATTTAAAGTACTTTAGGGACTATTTTATTGTTTTACAGGTAAAATTTCTTGGTTTTCTTTCCCAGTTTATTTCTTCGATTTTCATTGATTTCTATACTGTCATTTGCTCCCATGGACAGGTTGTTATTATTATCATCATAATTATGGTTTAGTATTTTAGTGAATAATATTGTTCTATTATTTTTGTAACATTTAATGAAGAAAGGTTTATAAAACTCATGTACACTTTAATTAATAACTACAATGTGAAGAACTATGGAGCTACCACTCAGTTCAAGAAATAGAATATTGTTAGGACCCCTATCTGCCTCTGTCTGCAATACTGCCCTTCACTAAAGCTAGAAGTTGTATAATGATCTAAGCTATGTAATAACCATTTCTTTGGTTTTTGAATTTATGGTTATTATAAAGTACATGTGAATTGTGGTGAATGTGCACAGATTTCCACATAGGGATCTTATACATGTTTTGTTAAGTTTGTACTCATTTATTAATGGCAGGAGTTTTTTAAATCAGTTCTCTGGGATTTTCTATGTAGACAGACGTGTCATCTGTGAACAAAGACAGTTTTATTTCTTCTTGATTTGTACAACTTTTATTCCCTTTCCATTTCTTCTTGTACTAGTTCAGACTTTCATTCTACTGTTTAATAAGAATGCTGAGAGGGAACATTCTAATATTGTTCTTGATTTTGGAGGGAAGGCATCTAGTTTCACATTATAGAGCATATATTAGCTGTAGGTATTTTGTAAATGTTGTTTATCAAGTTCAAGTTTTCCTCTCTTTCTAGTTGGCTGAGAATTTGTATTATGAAAAGATATCGGATTATGTCAAATGTTTCTTCTAAATCAGTTGATATGGCTTTTATTTTTTATTTTATTTTATTTTATTTTATTTTATTTTATTTTTGCTTTAGCTTGTGATAGATTGCCCTGATTTTTTTTTTTTTTTTCCCCCCAAGACGGAGTCTTGCTTTGTCACCCAGCAGGCTGGAGTGCAGTGGCGCCACTGGCTCACTGCAAGCTCCGCCTCCAGGGTTCACGCCATTCTCCTTCCTCAGCCTCCCGAGTAGCTGGGACTACAGGCACCCGCCACCACGCCCAGTTAATTTCTTGTATTTTTAGTAGAGACGGGGTTTCACTGGGATTACCCTGATTTAAAAATTTTAAATTAGCTTTGCATAAATCTGATTTCATCATGGTGTATAATTTTTCATCCATTGTTTGTTCAATTTGTTAATATGTTATTAGAACTTTTTGGATCTACGTTATAAAGAGCAATTGGTCTATAGTTTTCCATTCTCATAATGTCTTTATCTGTTTTTATTATTAGGCTAATGCTGTTCACATAGAATGAGTTAAGAAGTGTTTCCTTGACTTCTGTTTCTATTGGAATTTGTAGAGAACCAACATAATTTCCCCTTACATGTTTTGTAGAATTTGCCAGTGGAATAGTCTGGATCTTGTGCATTTTTTTTAGAAAGTTATTTATGATTGACTCAATGTCCATTAACAAATAAAGAGATATTCAGATTATCTAATTCTCTTGGTGTGAGTTTCAGTAGTTGTCTTTCAAGGAATTGGTCCATTTTTTCCAGTTTATCAAATTCCATATCGGCATAGAGTTATTAATAATATTACTTTATTGTCATTCAAATGTACGTTCAACCAGTAATGTCAACTCCTCTTTCGTTTCTGATGTAGTAATTTGTGTCTTATCTCCTTTTCTTGGTTACTTTGGCTAGAAGTTTATAAATGTTACTGGTCTTTTCAAATAACTAGATTTTTCTGTTTTCCATTTAATTTTCTGTTTATTATTATTTTTTATTATTTCTGTTTATTATTATGTTTCTGTTAATTATTATTGTTAATTTTCTCCTGCTTTCCTTAGGTTTATGTTGCTCAATTTTCTCTAGGCTCCTAAAGTAGAAAGATTATTGTATTTATATCTATTTTTCTAATATACACATTCTATGCTATAAATATCTCCATAGGCAGTGCTTTCACTGCTTTTGTTAAGTTATATTTTAAGTTTTGTTTAGTTAAAAAAATTTTTAAGTTCTCTTGAGACTTCGACGTGGATTATTTACAGGTGTATATCTTATTATCCACATGTTTTGATATTTTCAAGCTATCTTTCTGTCATTAATTTAATTACATTTATTTCCATAGTCATCTTAGAACGTAATTTTTTTCTATCCTTATATAATTTCCTTTGCATTTCTGTGAGTTTTTGCCTCACATCTTTTAATGCACTGTCAGGTGAATTCATGTTAAGGATTGTTGTCTTCCTGGAGAATTGACAGTTTTCTCATTACTAAATATTCCTCTCTATCCCCAATAACTTTTATTGCTCTGAAGTCAACTTTGTCTGAAATTGATATAGCTGCTTCAGCTTTCTTTTGATTAGTGTTAGCATGGTCTATATTTCTTCATCCCTTTAGTTTTAATCAGTGTGTTTTTAATTTAAAGTGAGTTATTTGCAGATAACATATAGTTGAGATTTTTGTAAATCAAATCTGAAAATGTCTGTATTTATTTGAAGAATTTAGATCATTCATGTTAAAATGATGATGACTATATTGAGTTAATATCTACCATGTTTTGTTTTCTATTCATTTCAGTTATTATTTTAGTTTCTTTAATTTTATTTTCTGTTTTAAATGAATATTTTATATGATTCCACCTTCTGTCCTTATGTATTAATTCTACTTCAAAAAAATTTATAGTAAGGTTGCCTAAGTGTTTATAATATACATTTACCATTATTTACTTTTAAGTAACACTGTACTATTTTACAAGTATCCAGATAATTAACAACAGAATATTTCCAATTTCTTTTCCCATCCCTTTTCATATTGCTGTCATTTATTTCACATATACTATATTTCACTTTATGCTATATTCAAACAAAATATTATTACTATTTGTATTTTGAACAAATAGCTATCTTTTAGATTGATTGGGAATAGGGAAAATACTTTACCTTTACTTTTCTTTCTCTCTTTCTTTATACCAACTGAAGTTCTGACTTACTATTTTCTTCTCCTGAAAGAACTTCTTTTAAAATTTCTTGCAGGTCATATGTGCTTGCGATGAATTTCCTTGGTTCAAAGGCCAAGTGTGTTGATTCATGCATGTAAGCCCAGGAGTTTGGGAGTCTGAAGCAGTAGGATTGCTTGAGCCTAGGAGTTCAAAATCAGCCTGGCCAACGTAGTGAAACATCATTTCTTCAAAAAATAAAAAATAGCAACATGTATGGCACATGCCTATAGACTCAGCTGCTAGGGAGGCTGATCTGGTAGGATCACTTGAGCATAGGAGGTTGAGACTGCAGTGAGCTATGATCATGCCACTGTAGTGAAATCCTGTCTCAAAAACTGGAAGAAAGAGAAAGAGAGAGAGACAGAGAGAGAGAGAGAG
>NW_016809536.1:1958219-1976309 GCF_001698545.2 Rhinopithecus bieti | reverse complement strand
GAAAAGAGGGAGGAAGGGAGGGAGGGAAGGAAGGAGGGAAGGAAGGAAGGAAGTTAGAGTTTTATTTTCTTTGAGAAAGCCTTTATTTCTTTTACTTTTGGAGGAAAAGATGTTGCTAGATACAGTATCACAGGTTGTTGGTCTTGTTTTTCTTTCAACATTTTATGTATTCTATTCCACTTTCTTATTGTTTCATGAGTCCTGATGGGAAGCCCAATGCAATTCATATTCTTGCTCCGTAAATAAGGTGCTTTTCCCTCTGATTTGTTTCAAGATTTTTGCTTTATAATTTGAATATTCTCTAGATGTATGTTTCTTGGCATTTGTACTGTGTGGTATTCTCTGAGCTTCCTGGATCTGTAAAGTGTTTGTCTTCAATTAAAATAAAATTCTTGGTTTTATTATTATTTTAAATATTTTCCTACTCCATTATCTTTGTCTTTTCCTTTTGCTATTTCAGACATTTTTAATGTTTAAACTTTCTAAATTGTTTTAAAGCCCTTGGATATTCTGTTTCTTTTATTATTATTTTTTAAATCTTTTATCCCTGGTATTTTAATTTGGGGAGTTTCTATTGACATTTCTCAAACTTGTTAAGTCTTTGCTTAGCTTTGTCTAGTTTACTGTTGAGCCCATCAAGTCATTTTTCCTTTCTGTTACAATATTTTAATTTTTACTCTTTCTTTTGATTCTTTCTTATAGTTGCCATTTCTCTGTTTACATTGTCATCTGCTCTTGCATAATGTCTTTTTAGAGCCCTTCACATATTAATCATAGTTATTTTAAATTCCCTCTTTGATAACTGCCAAACCTGAGTCACATTTGAATCTTGTTGTGATGTTTGCTTTGTCGCTTTAAACTGTTTCTCCTGCTTGTTGTGATACCTTGTAATTTTTTGTTATACATCAGACATGTGGCATTGGGTAACAGAATTGAAGTAAATAGGCCTGTAATTTGAGGATTTATGCTCATTTGGCTAGAGATGGACTTTGTTTAGCATTTGCTCTCGTTGAAGGTGCCAGAGGCTGTAAATTCTTTTAGTGTACTACTTTTTGCTGTTGTTGCTGTCCATCTTCTTACTATTGGGGTTCTCCAAGTATTTCTCCTCAGAAAGAGTCTGTGTCTTCCAGCTCTTTCACCTGAAATCCACTCTTATTACATTGGAACCTTGTTGCAATGGTAGTAATGTGGATAGGGGAAGTCTTCTATAATCTTATGATTGAATATGTCTTTTAGTGAGCTATATCTCTTGGCTGTAATCTTTATGAGTGTTCTTGTGGTGATACAGCTTTTTTTTTTTTTTCTATTAGATGAATCAGGAAGGCTAGTGTTGGCTCAAGTGGGTGGAAATCCTTTCTCGAGATGGTGCAAGTTCTGGTAAAATCATTTCCTTTGACAAATAGGGCTTCCTTGTGGAGAAAAATCTGGGTGTAATTCAGAGTGGTTACTTTTCCCCTTTCCCTATCAGAAGCCTATGGGGATTTTTCTTGTCTATGATGTTCTGGTGGGTTTATGGACTAAAATATAAAAATGTAGGGGGAGACTTTCAAACTACAGCCTCCAAGAGTTTCTCACTCTCACTCTCAGCCTTCAGCAAATCACCAAAATTTCAATGTAAGTGTTCCTTTGTGTGGCTCTAACAGCTACTGCTCCAGGTAAGCAGATGCTGTCTTTATCTCTCTGGATGTGCCTGAGTCCCCAGATTTCATGGTGGCAGTTTTTCTTGTATCTTCAGTTCTCTGATGGGTCCATGAAAAGTCACTGATACTGTGTTTGGATCTTTAGTGTTGTTGTAAGGCCTGGAATGGCAGCATCCAAGTTTTTTTTTTTTTTTTTTTTTTTTTTTTTTTTTTTTTTTTTTTTTTTTTACGTGTTGCAGCTAAAACCTTATCAATCATTTTTAGTCGCCATTCTGGTTGGTAGTTTAGAAGTTTCAATTTTGACTAATACGGCTGTCAGTTTCACTAATGACTAATGAACTTCAGCAATTTTCTGCATGCTGCTTGTCCTTTTAGATATTCTTTGTAGCGCAGTACCTCTTTAAGACTTTTTACCCATGCTTAAAAAAGGGGTGTATTCTGTTATTTTTTCACTAATTTAGAAGTTCTTTATGTATTTTTTACATAAGTCCTTTGTAAATTATACTTGTTATGTGTTATGTGTTACAAATATCATTATCATGTATTACTCTGAAGATTACCATTTTCGTTTCATAATAGTGATTTTTGATTAATAGAGGTCCTTACTTTTAATGTAGTACAATTTATTAATCTCTTTCTAATTTTCATTTTGTGTTTTTTGTATTATAAGAAAAGTTCTATAGTACCCAAATCATGAGTATACTATTTAATGCTGCTTTCCATAAGCTTATTTTACCTTTCACATTCTCATGTCCATGAAGATTGGCCTATATGTAAGGAGCTGGGTAGGATTTAAGATTTTTTCTTAATAAACAACTAATTGACTTAGAATTCTAGTAATGACAAAATTTTCTTTACAACACTGCTATGCTCCACCACTGCTATTTAAAATTATTTATATTAGATACTTGATATATTCCAAATGCATCAGAGTATAGCAGTGAAGTGGATAAATGTAGTGATTTTTGACACTTTATTATATTACTCTATTTTGTTACATTTGTATCTATAACACACTCATAATTAGCATGGCTTTATAATAAATATTGATATCTTATAGTGCCAATCCTCCAACATTGTTGTATTTCCAAATTTTCTTGGATTTTCATGACCTTTTTAGAATTTTTATTTCTTAAAAAAAAAGACAGTAATCATTTAAGTTTACCCTCATACTCATGTTGCCCTTTATTCCTTCCTCTATGTCTTTCTTCTGTTATTTTCTTCCTCTCAAAGACTCTCTGAAATTTCCTTTATTGTTGGTAGATTGCTGACATAGTTTTTCTTTTTTGTTTATCTGAAAATGTTTTCATTTTTTCTTCATCTGCCTAAATATGTTTTGAAGCCTGTGAGTGTGTGTTTGTGTGTGTGAGAGAGAGAGACAGTCCAGAGTTTTGCTCTGTCGCCCAGGCTGGAGTGCAATGGTGTAATCTCGGCTAACTGCAACCTTCGCCTCCTGGGTTCAAATGATTCTACTGCCTCAGCCTCCCAGGTAGCTGAGATTACAGGCACACACCACTATGCTCAGCTAATTTTTGTATTTTTAGTAGAGACAGAGTTTCACTATGACAGTCAGGCTGGTCTCGAACTCCTGATCTCAGGCGATCCTCCAGCCTCAGCCTCCCAAAGTGCTGGGATTGCAGGCGTGAGCCACCTTGCCCGGCCCTGAAGCCTCTTTAATTGTTAAATGTACATTTGGCATTACCAGGTTCTCTGGGAGACACTGACATGTTGATACTCATGAAATACATCTCAATTTCTGAAAATACTCATTCTTCTGAAATCTATTTCAAATAATATGAAAATAGCCACTCTAGCTTTTTTTTTTTTTTTTTTTGGAGTGGTGTTTGAATAAGGTAGCTTTTCCATTCTTTTACTGTTTTGCATTATTTGCATTTTTGAGTTTAACGTGTCTTTCTTTTAGCAGACATATTATTAGGTCTTGCTGTTTTATTCTGCTTGATAATTTCTGCCTTTTAATTGCAGTGTTCAGACCACTTATAATTTATGCAATTATTGAGATGGTGAGTTTTAATTCTCCACTTTGTTATTTTTGTTCTATTTGTCCCCTACGTGTTTGGTTCATTTTTCTCCTCTTTTCTTGCCTTCTTTTAAAATAATTGAGTATTTTTATGATTATATTTTATTCCCTCTGTTGGATTATATACTTATGCTTCTTCATTTTTTTATGGTTTGCTTCAGTATTTATAAACCTTTACTTTGGCCGGGCGCGGTGGCTCAAGCCTGTAATCCCAGCACTTTGGGAGGCCGAGACAGGCGGATCACGAGGTCAGGAGTTCGAGATCATCCTGGCTAACACGGTGAAACCCCGTCTCTACTAAAAAATACAAAAGCTAGCCGGGCGAGGTGGCTGGCGCCTGTAGTCCCAGCTACTCGGGAGGCTGAGGCAGGAGAATGGCTTAAACCCGGGAGGCGGAGCTTGCAGTGAGCTGAGATCCGGCCACTGCACTCCAGCCTGGGTGACAGAGCGAGACTCCGTCTCAAAAAAATAAAAAATAAATAAAAAAAAAATAAACCTTTACTTTATCAAAGCTTCCTTTAAATGATATTGTACCATATCATATATGGCAGCAGTCCCGAAACTTTTTGGTACCAGGGACCGGTTTCATGGAAGAGGATTTTTCCACTGATGAGAGGGAAGTGGTTTTGCAATGATTCAAGCACTTTACATTTATTCTGCACTTTATTTATATTATTATTACATCGTAATACATAATGGAATAATTATACAACTCCCATAATATAGAATTGCTAGGAGGTCCGAACTTGTTTTTCTGAAACTGGACAGTCCAATCTGGGAGTGATGGGAGACAGTGACAGATCATAAGGCATTAGATTCATATAAAAGGCATGCCACCTGGATCCCTCATATACACAGTTCACAATAGGGTTCACACTCCTATGAGAATCTAATGCCACCACTCATCTGACAGGAGGTGGAGTTCAGGTGTTAATACAAATGATGGAGAACAGCTATAAATAAAGCTGAAGCTTTGCTAGCTTGCCCACTGCTCACTTCCTGCTGTGTGACACAGAACAGGCTACCGACTGGCACCAGTCTATGCCCTGGGGTCGGGGACCCCGATACATGGTACAGGAAGCTTACAATGGTTTAAGTCTATATTTTTGCTCCTATTCTTTGGGCCATTGCTGTCTTATAGTTTACTTCTATATAGTTATAAACTCTACAACATAGGGTTATTATTTTTATTTTAAACAGGCAATTACATTTTCAAGAGACTGACAATGGGCAAAGCATTACCCACAAGATATTTATCATTTGTGTGACTTCGTTCTATCTAGTATCATTTTTCTTTTGCCTAAAAAAGTTCTTTTAGCATTTCCAGTAGTATAAGTCCACAGGTGATGAATTTCTCATTTTTGTTTTTTAAAAAAGTAATTATTCTTCATTTTTAGAGTTTTTTAATACACTAATTTAATCTTTTTTCTGTCAGGACTTTAAAGATGTCTTTCAATTATCTTCTTTCTTACATAGTTTCTGAGAACAGCATACATCTAATGTAACTTATGCTTTTCTATATGTAGTATATGTGTTTTTCTAGCTGTATTTGAGTTTTCCTTTTTACCATTTTTTTTTTTTTTTCCAGAAAGTTCATTACACTATTGCTTGGTGTGGTTTTTAGGATTTCTTTTGCTTGGGATTTGTTGAACATCTTGCATCTGTGGGGTTGTGATGTTTTTTAAATCATCTTTGGAAATTCTAGCCATTGTTGCTTCAAATTTCTTTCTTCATGTAGTTTTTGTTTGTTTGTTTGTTTGTTTGTTTTTTCCCCTAGGATTCCAGTGACACTTATGTTAAACTGCTCTGGAGTCTCACAGGACACTGATGCACCATACTATTTTTTGGTTTGTTTTTTATTTTTTTTCTTCATTTTTTGGTTCATTTCATTGTTATTTGTTGTTAGTATATTTGTGCTTTCTTTTAGGCAGTTTCTGTCACTATGTTTTGACATTCTTTAAACCTTTCTTCTACAGTGTCTACTCTGCTATGAATACCATCTTGTGTGTTTTTCATTTTGTATATTGCATGTCTTATATCTCCAGGTGTTATTTGATGTGTTTTATATATATTTCATCTCCTTAGTCATCATGATCATGTATTCCTCTAAAATTCTGATCATATGGTGCATCTTTAAAGCTATTTTAATGTATTTGTTTGCTAATTCTATTATCTCTTTATTTTCTGCATTTTCTTCTATTGATTGACTTTCTCTGATGTGGGTTAATATTTTCTTGCTTCTGTGCATTCCTGGCAATTTTAGCTGGATACCAGACATAATGAATTTTCAATTGTAGGTTGTTACATTCAGAGGGACCCCAATGCAGATTTTGGGAACTTTCTCTGTGCATCTTCCTCCTCTCTGATATCTGCATCTCTCTGAACTCGGATCATTTTCTACCCAACCCAACCAAACTTCTAGGTTCTATTTGAGTCACTCTTTCCTGTGCTGTAATACAACCTAGAAACTGCCTCCACACAGAAAGTTGAAGCAGTTTTAGGGATAATCTCATCGCTACTCTTTTTTTAGCAATTAAAATTCTGTGCCAATTGTTGTCTCATGTTTGAAATATATAGTGCTTTTTTGTATATTTTTTTCTAGTGGCTTAAAAAATGGGATAAGTATATCAGTCTCTTCAGCACAGGTAAAAGCAGAAATCTCTATTTTTACCTTAATTTTCAAAGTATGTTTTGCTGAACATGGTATTAGAAGTTCATAAATATTTCATTTAATCTCCTTGTTGTCTAGTTTATGTTTTTTATTTGTTTTGTCTTTGCAGGAATATAACATGTTTTCCTATTGCTATTTGTATTTTCTCTTTGTAGTTTTTCATTAGTTTGTTTATTTATTTATTTATTTATTTATTTTATTTTTATGATGCAGCACTATCTTCTGTACTTATTATTTGTGTCTCTTCCAAACTCACATGTTGAAACCCTAACCCCCAGTGTCATGATGTTTGGAATTGTGCCTTTTGGGAGGTAATTAAGGTTAGATGAAGTCTTGAGAGTGGGCCCTCCCAATGGAATTGATGCCCTGTAAGAAAAGATACCAGAGAGCTTGCTCTGTCTCTCTTTCTAACACATGAAGCTATAGTGAGAAGGCAGCTGTCTGCAAACCAGGAGAAGACCCCTCACCGGAACTCAACCCTTCTGGCTCCCTGATCTTGGATTTCCAGCCTCCAGAACTGTGAGAAAATAAATGTATATTGTATAAGCTGCTCAGTCTGTGATATTTTATTATGTCAGCCCAAGCAGAGTTATATTATTTATTGTGTTAGAGTTCATAGACTTAGTTGAATCTATTTCATACTTTCTAACAGCTTTAAGTGCTGTTCATTATATCTCTGAATATTATTTTTTATCCATTATATGGAAGTTAATTCTTCTGCCACTTCAGTTACGTGTATGACAGATTCATTCACCATGTTCCATTGATATTTACTTACCTTTTCTTTTTTTTTTTTTTTGAGACGGAGTCTTGCTCTGTCGCCCAGGCTGGAGTGCAGTGGCCAGATCTCAGCTCACTGCAAGCTCCGCCTCCCGGGTTCACGCCATTCTCCTGCCTCAGCCTCCCGAGTAGCTGGGACCACAGGCGCCCGCCACCTCGCCCGGCTAATTTTTTGTATTTTAGTAGAGACGGGGTTTCACCGTGTTAGCCATGATGGTCTCGATCTCCTGACCTCGTGATCCGCCCGTCTCGGCCTCCCAAAATGCTGGGATTACAGGCTTGAGCCACCGTGCCCGGCCTGTTTTTTTTTTTTTTAATCCTTATTCCTCTTAAAGTTTTATCTGGATATCTGCTCCCCATTGTATGAAGCCAAATATGGCATAAGTATTGTTTCCAGTTAAATGCAATTGAGAAGAAGTAGATGCAGGAAAGCCCTCTGCCTTTTCTCTACTTACATAAAAGAGGGATATAAATTTAAAAAGACAAAAGATGTTCCATCTCCTCTCTCCTCCAGTGAGAAAAAGAGTAACCACTGAAGACAACTATAGACAATTATTTACCTGGAGACAGCACCAAAGGAATCTACATTAACATACTTTACTAACTAGCTTTTATCTACTATTTATTTACTTTTCCATGATTTTCTACCTCTAGAGACTCAAAGTCCTTTTTCTTTGACTTATCACTTTTCTAATAATTAACTTTTCTTTGTTTGAGATGCTATATAAGCTGCGATTCAAGGACAACTTTTTCAGAATAACGAATTCCTTGGGTACCTCCCATGTGTATGTATGTGAAATATACACGTTAATATACTTCTGTTTGTTTTTCTCTTGTTAATGTGGAATTATAGAAGTCTGTTCCAACTAAGAACTTGAAAGGGTTGAGGAAAAATTATTTTCTTCTATGCTATTTTCTGACTTTCTAATTTTCCTTAAAATACCTAATTTCCTACTAAACTCATTTATTAAGTGTAAAATTTTAGTTCTGATAATTGATGTTTGAAGTTTCTAAATAAGTTATACTTTTCTTCCATCATTCTAAATTGTGCCATTTGATTTATAGCTTATATTAAATTTATTTTAAAGACCATGTCTGGTAAGTGGTAAGTCAAATATTTTCTTGTCTTTTACATGTTTTGCTATTATATCCATTACTTCTTTCTATGCAGTCAAATGTTACCTTTTATTTGACTGATTTATTTTAAATTTTGTTCCAACTATAGGATATAAAAAATTATGGAAATAATTTCAGTATATGGATAATATTTTAGTAGGTTAGATCACACGGAGGATTTACCTTTGCTTAGAAAGGGCAAGTAAGCTGAAAGTTGTTCACTTGAATCCAAGTAGAATTTAAATGGATACAGACCTAAACGTCAGTCATTTTTGAGGGCTAATAATGCACACATGCCCTTTAGAGTAGCCCGTTTTTATTGCAGTCAAGATTCTAGTATTTCTACAAAGGCTACTCTACCTGGAAAATCCCAAACTCCATTTACTGTTCTTCCAGACCTAAAGGACCCTCAAAAGGTATGCTCTGCATCTTAGCCTCTCACTCACTTCTATTTCACTACAGGATTTTCATTTGTATCTGGGATTATGTGTGCTGTTCTTTTCTAATTTTAATTTTCCCATCATTTTTTTCTGGCTCTGCTAAGATAAACATAATGATTTTATGATGTTTAACAAGCTTTGCATTCCTGGGATAAATGTTTATTGGCTAGGTTATGCTTTTTAAAAATATTTTTTGACTAGTTTTCTAATATTTTCATAAACAATTTGCATCTGAGTTGATGAGTGATTTTCCTGTAATTATCCTTTTTTCTGTTCTCAAGGTTATGTTGCTTCACAAAATGCATTGGGGACTTTCCCCCTTTCTGATTTTTTTAGGAGTGTTGGTGTATAATTGAAATTATTTATTCTTTGAAAGCTTTCTGGAATTTGACACAGAAGACATCTGAGCCTGGAATTTTCATTGTGGAAGATGTGGTATTATAAATTCTACTTCTTTGATGATTAAAGGACTATTCAGATTTTCCATTACCGTTTAAATGAGTTTTGAGAGATGCTTTTTGTAGGAATGTATACATTAAAGCTACATTTTAAACTTTATTGTTATTTACTTATGCCTAATCAACTTTATTATTATTTTATGTCTGCATTTTCTGTGGTAGTGTTCTCTTTTTCATTCAGGATGGAATTCCTATATGAGTCTTATTATTTTTTTTCTTAATATTGCCAGTGACTTATAAACTATTTGTTTATTTTGCCCTTTAAAGTTATCACTAATGGCATTGTTGATATTTTCTCTGGTATGTTTGTTTTCTATTCAATTTATTTCAGTTCTTATTGCTATTATTTCCTTCCTGTTACTCTCATAATTTATTTTAATGTGTTTTTTCCTAACTGCTTATGATGGATTTTCTTTTTCTACTAATTAATATTTGGTCTTCTTCTTTAACACATATGTAAGGCTAATTTTGTTTTTCTTAAGGGCTGATTTAGTTGCAATACACATTATTGATATGTAGTATTTAGTAACCATTTAGTTTAAAATATATTCTTATTTATAAAAAAGAATTTTTTTTACCAGTGGATCATTTAGGAATGTTTCTTATCTTTTAACAGGTATGACTAATTTAAAGCTTAATTCATTTTGGTAGGGAACCATGGTCTTTATTATTCCAGATTGAAATATGTTAAGACAATGCCTTATGAACTAGTTGACAGTCAAATTTTTAAATAAGCTTTTAGCATATGATATGACTATCTTATAACTGTTGGGCATTATGCACTATACATTCAGCTATTAATTATGTGACTAAATCTTTTATATACTTAATGGCTTTCTTCTTTTTAGTCTATCAGTAACAAAGAAATATGTATTAAAATATCGAGATATTATTTTGGATTTACTTATTTCTCCTCATAATATGACAGAGTTTTACTCTGTATACTTTGTCGCTATGCTATTTGGTGATTAAAGATGGTGTTGACTTAAGAGTTAAATATTTAACATTATGAACCCAAATTATCTGTATATATATTTTCCTTAATACTAACTTGATTACCTAGTGTCTTTTTTTTTAAAGTATTTTGGAAACCATTCCAACTTTATTGAAATTATCATTTTGATGCTCAGTATATTATGGATTATAAAATAAATACATCAACAATAACCTGGAGGCAAGGTGATAAAAGATCTGCTATGTAAAATTTTCTCTACAAATGCAGGTGATCAATCAGCATCAGTAGAAGATTTGAGATATAGTTAGCTACCTGTCTCCTCAGCATAATGAATGTACTTGCTTCTAAGGAGTGACCAATTATGCCTGAAAATAAAGTAAAATTAATAGGCAGTAATAGGTAACAATTACTCAACTTTTTCCACGTGATGTATTTTGTCAAAGTAGACTGCCATTTATTTTCCTTAACTTTGTCTCAAATATTAACTCATTTCTGATATAGGAAATAAAAATTTCAAGACTGAATAGTACTTAGGTTGATAGTTTTTGTCACAATCATGTCATTTTAAAAAAATGTTTCCTGTTAACAGTATCACTGATTAACTGTGATCAGTTTTTTACTGATAAAAGTGTCTTTGATGATACTATGTTTCCATTAAGAGGATTATTTCATCTCAACTTTCAGGTAATACTGCTGTAAGAGATGAGATAATATCTATGATCTATGCTTTATTCAAAGATGAGACTATTCTGAAAATTGATGCTTGATAAGACTTTGAATATCACTATGAGCTAAGAAATAATTACTGCTCCATCTTTGAATATGAAACATCATATAAACAATACAGTTCCTTTCCGTTGGCTATACAATATGATTGAATAACAATTTATTATACTTTTGCAGCAAACATGATTAATTTGAATGCTCTCCAAAATCATATGTAAAGCACACCAAGCACCCAGGTTGGATATGAGTCAAAATGTACTCTGTGCACTCTGACATACCAAAATCCTAGGTATAATAATGCATATGTATTCTGGTTTTGAAACAGTTCTTTTCCAATAAAATTTCATAATATTGTAACTTTTGGAATTTTACTACAAAACTTTTTTTTTAATTTTCTCACCTCATCGTGTAATCTTTGTTGTCTCTAACGCTTAAATATTCATTCAAGAGACCCATAAGGCCACTGACTCCTGGTAGGGCAGTGCTACAATTTATTGCCCAACTGGGACACTTTTAGCTGTAAAAATGCTAATCCAAAGAGCATGGTGGAGCCACAGTTATCAACTGGGACTCCCCCAAACATCACTATTATACACGATCATCCTACTCCTAAGGAAAACAAATAGAACTACATAGTCACACTGCCCAAGGATGGTCCCGTGAATGAGAAACATGGAAGAAGCACAAAAGCAGATCAGTAACTAACTACTTTCTAGCCAGAGATTTTCGCTTAGTTCCTATCCTGGATGTTCAGTTACTTTGGGGATTCATCCACTTGTATGTCCTAAATGTTCGTTACATGCAATATATATGAAATTAAGTTCATCTTTGAAAATCTACTCTCCTGCCTTTATATTCCTTTGCCACGTGCAGAAACAAGGGAGTTATTATAGATTCCTCCCTCACCCATTTCCATAATTATTCTTTCACCAACTTCATAGATTTTATTCATTATTATCTTTCTTTATTCCACTGCCTTGGTTCTGCCCATATCAACTCATATTTAGAAATGTGACCCCCCAAAAATGATATTCTTGCCTACAGTCTACCTCCGTAACATTGTTGCCAGAGTTTTATATCCAACATGACAGTTTATTTAAGTAATGGCCCTGATGAAAATAATATAATACCTCTAAAGAGTTGTCCAGAAATTTTACTCTTTACATTCTAAGATCTGCTACTTTTATGCATTACTATATGTCATCCATACCGCCATTTGACTATTTCTCCATCTGTGTATATGCTTTGTATTAATACTAAATTGGTCATAATCTCTGTCTAACATATAATTTTACCTTCTGTGCTTGAAAATACGATATTTTATTCTTATAAATTATTCTTCATTTTTTGATCTAATTTCTACTGTATTTTTAAAATTAAGTTCAAATATTACCTCATGTAAGACTTTTCTGATTCATTTAATTTACACTTGTATTTGTATTGCATGTTTTACTAGTTTTATCTTGGCTATTACTACACTTCATTCCAAGAGTTGCTCTATTTAGCTCTCTCCTCAACAGGACTGTAGCCTTCATAAGCAGGATAAGTACATAAAGGAATATAGAAAAGTACAGTGTGAGAAGAGTTCAAGATGGGCTTAGATGTGAGGGTACAGACATCAATAAGTTAAGATACCTTTCTTGAGATGATTGTACTCTGGTAGATAATATAAATCTGTATAGAGTTAATAATAAGAATATATGGTTCATGCTAGTCAGAAATTGTGGAAGATGCACTTTGAGTTCAGGAATTTTTCTAGAATCAGTTAAGCATTGCAGCATATATAGAAAAGCATAATCTGCTTCAAAATTGTGGAGTTTTCTTGTTCCACACTTGTTAATTGTGCAATGTGGCCATATGTTCTCAAGATGCACAATTATTAAAAACTTTAATTATAAATATTTAAATATATATGTATGTAGGTATGTATATATACAAATATAGATATATGTTATGTATATTTATGCATACTGTATATTCTAATGCACACACTCGTATGTTTGGTATATATACTATATTCTTATAAATGGGCTATAAATGTTTGGCAGCTAAATAGGTTAAAATTTATGATTTAGAATATTTATTAAATGTTCAGGCTTCAGACACCTTTCAAAAGAAGACATTTATGCAGCCAATAGACATATGAAAAAATGCTCATCATCACTGGCCATCAGAGAAATGCAAATCAAAACCACAATGGGATACCATCTCACACCAGTTAGAATGGCGATCATTAAAAAGTCAAGAAACCACAGGTACTGGAGAGGATGTGAAGAAATAGGAACACTTTTACACTGTCAGTGGGATTGTAAACTAGTTCAACCATTGTGAAAGACAGTGTGGTGATTCTTCAAGATCTAGAACTAGAAATACCATTTGACCCAGCCATCTCATTACTGGGTATATACCCAAAGGATTATAAATCATGCTGCTATAAAGACACATGCACATCTATGTTTATTGTGGCACTATTCACAGTGGCAAAGACTTGGAATCACCCCAAATGTCCATCAATTATAGAATGGATTAAGAAAAGGTGGCACGTATACACATGGAATACTATGCAGCTATAAAAATGGATGAGTCCATATCCTTTGTAGGGACATGGATGAAGCTGTAAACCATTATTCTGAGCAAAGTATTGCAAGGACAGAAAACCACACACTGCATGTTCTCACTTATAGGTGGGAACTGAACAATGAGAACACTTGGACACAGGAAGGGGAACATCACACACTGCGGTCTGTGGTGTGGTGGGATAAGCAGGGAGGAATAGCATTAGAAGATATACCTAATGTAAATGATGAGTTATTGGGTGCAGCACACCAACATGGCACATATAGACATATGTAACAAACCTGCACGTTGTGCACATGTACCCTAGAACTTAAAGTATATGTATAACAAAAAATATTCAGGCTTAAAACTCTGTCATTGGATTTATATTTGTGTGCCTTAAGGATACTTTCTATCTTAGAAATGGGCATAACACAAATAATAGACAATTTTATTATTGTACACAAAATTAACTTAGTAGTTACTTTCTAAAATACCAAATCAGTAAGTTTTTTTCAAAATAAAAAAATAAATTTTAAACACAAAATGTTCTTTATATTTTGTGAATTCAAAATCTGAGTAATTCTTTGAATAAAAAAGTTTTCTAATCACCTGTTAAAGATTGATATTACAATTTTATGAAAAACATCATTTTGCTCAATGATAATAGTCATGTGATTGTTGTAGAGAATGCACAAAATTATCAGGAAATATACATCTTTCATAAACTTATTATTCAGATATTACCACTGTTAAAATGTTGCTGCCGTGTGTTTTAATAAGCTTAGTGCTTGTGAATGCGCATGATAGATAAGCAAATAGGTTGAAATTATATTTCATATAGAGTTTCAGGTTTTTAACATAAGTTAATTTTTCACAACCATTTCCTCTATATTAGTCTTCCAAAATATGCTTTTAAAAGCCTTGGTATGTATACCTTAACAAATGCATACTTCGCTGTATTTTTTATAGTTTTATGTTATGAATACTTTAGTATATCACATAATTTTTGTTTGCATCTTATTAGATTAGCAAATAATTAGGCTCACTTTATTAGGCATTACTATATCAATGTATATTAATTCTACAAAACTACATATTATAGAATTCCACATGAATCTCTCATCTTATTGCTCTGTTTAACAACCTCACCAGCATGGCAACATTTTCGCCCATCTGATGGTTTCATTTCTTGTTTGGGTATGTTTACTAAACAGGCAATCCTAAATATTTTTTCAACTGGCTGTTGAAGATAAAAATTCTTTAGTATTTTTTCACGTCTTCACTCATTAAAGGTTTTAAATATTTTCTAATTTTGCTTATGAGTTTTATTTCTATTGTTTATTCTCTTTATATCCTTTACTTCTTTAAAAAATTAAATTATCTTTACATTGATTAGTAAGAATGTTTATCTCGTGTACTTTCTGCTCACATTTTCCTACATGGTTACTAATATTATTTCAAATACTTTTCAATCTACCAAATCTTAAATGTATATTAATCAACTGTATAAAATATTTTAGTGATTTTTGATGTCTTATGCATAGAAAGTTTCTTTTCAGAGTGAGATCAGATAGTCAACTGTGTTTCCCTAGCATTTTTCATGGCCTTTGAAATTATTTATTTATCTGGGAGTTAACTTTTCTGAATACTATGAAATAAGATACCCTAGCTGGTTTATTTGTATCAGTATTTAGATAGTTTTCCCAGTGCCATTTGCTTATGAATATATCACCTTCCTATTTTGTGATGATTTTTAAAATTCTACACCTAAGTTTAGTCATTGGAATATATTTCTATTTATCAACTTGGCAAATCTTTTGATAGCGTTGTTCTGTTTTAAATATGGATAGCTTTATAATATTACTTAATACCTGATTGGAAAGTGCTCTGTCCTTATTATTTTCTTTCTTTCTTAAAGTTTCTTAGCTAAATTACTTTTTTTTTCTCTGCTTAAAATTTGGTAAATTTCCATCCAGAGAAAAAGTATTGGATTTTACACATTTAAATGATATTATATAAAATAATCAAAGCTTTTACATATGTATGTATGTGTGTATATATATATATATGTGTGTATGCATATATTTATCTACCCATCTGTCCATCTGTCTGTTCATCTTTGAGAAAACTAACATCCCAGTGATATTCATTTGTTCCATTCAGACTGTTTCTTCATTTTAGTTTTTAAGTATTTCTTACAAAAAGTCTCTAATTTACTTGATGTACCATACATGTATCGCTTGTCAATTTTAATTTTTTTTCATGTTTAGATTTCCTGTTTTTAAAATTTTGTTTTATTTTGAATTGTCTTTCTTACTTTATTATTTAGGTTTTCGTGTCTTTATTATTGATTATTAAAGTAGAACCAAAATATAAATATCCCATTATTTGCACACGTTTTCCTCTTGGAACTATCACTATCCCTGCTTTAACTTACACTTATTGCTCTCGAGACATGCTCCAAACTGTTATCCTGAGACGACCCTTAATTACTCACCTTGTTAGAACATGGAATCAACTTATGTCTTGATGCATAGGATTTCTCATCACTTGAATTAATCATTTTATTGTAGCCATCTTCAGATACTTTATGAGAAAATTTGGGGGAGTAAATCTTGCTGAGCTCTTCCACGTCTGAAAATATTCTTACTTAAATTTGTAATTTGGCCTACATGCATTGTTCCACTTTCTGTTAACATCAGTGTTGCTGATTAGAATCCAAGATTTATGGTACAGGTCTTCCCTTTTTCCTTTCTAGAACATTTAAGAACTTACATTTGACTTATTTATTCATCCACTGAGTAGTTGCTGTGTGCTGGCTATGGTTCTATGTTGTGTACTTAAAACACAGCAGTGGGCAAAGTAGACAAAATTCCTGCTCTTACATAGTTTACCATAGAGCTGGCAGAGAAAGACTAGCAATTTCCTAATGATTAGATCCATGAATGTATCTTTTTACATGCATTGTGTTAGACATTCAGCAAGCCCTTCCAGTCAGAAATAGTATAATCTGAACCAACAGTAATTATCTTACACTAGTTTGCAATGACTGAATTCACTTTATTTCCCTGAAACACCGTCTCATTAGAAGTAAAAGTTTTTACAGTAATCTTTTGCAACTTATGCCTTTTATCATGTTTTTGTTTTGTTCTGAAATTTGGACTCAGTTTCACTTCTCATGTAATCACACAGGATTTCTACTATTTTAACATTTTAACTTTATTCCATATACTCATTTTTGTCTCTGATAATTTATTATAGTGTTATATTAATTTACATCTCTGTAATATGTGTTTTAATCTTTCTGAAGCTACTCTAGTTGAGGTTTTCTTGTGGTGTGTATGCTCTTTTTTCATTTTACCTTTTATTACTCTTTTTTCTGTTTGCTTTAACTTGCTCTCTGGTTTTCCTTAGATGACCTGGAAAACTTAGTTGTATGTCCAAACTTTAAAATAGAGTATAAATCCAACTGGGAACACTGTGTAAGATGTAAGCTTACTGACTAGTGAGCTTAGCTCACGGGTAAGTGCATAAATTGCTGGTTGCTGCACTGGGCCAAGGGATCACTAAACATCAGAATGTGAAGACCTTTTCTGCAGTGTACAAATATCCAAAAGTCTGCTCTAATTCTTCCAAAGGGGTTCATTATGATTGTTTTTTAGGAAAATCTTTTCCACTATTTGCCTGGGAGTTTGGAGGTTGAGTTGCCGCCAAGCATTCTGTGCACAGCAGCATGTGTGTATTGAGGGGGCTCACTGCTGATCCAAATACAAACTTAACAACTAACAGCGCTGTTTTCTACTGCACATTTCACTTACCCTTTCCCTCCTGCTTAGTATTTCTAGGTACAGCTTCTTTTTCTGGTGTTCTGAAACATGGCTTGCTTCCATCTTCCAATACTATAACCCCTCTTCTACAAGTTCTACAAATCTGATTTGTAGACATTAGAACTCCTTTATCAACTTTTTTTCTTTCTCCTATTTGTTAATATATTTTTCTGTTGGTGGCTTCAGGCTGGTTTTCCTTATCACTGCGGATACTTTTCTTTCTAAATTGATTTACTGTCAGTTATTTGGTAGGGTGTGTGAGGCGATAAATGCATTTGGTGGTGTTCCCTGTCCTTTGTAATTGGAAGTTGAGGAAGTGTGGCTCTTGTTGCTGTTTTTGCCATTGTTGTTTCATCACTTACAAATAATGGGTGATATTTAGTGTTTGCGTCCTAAAAATCCTCTTTATGTATAGTATAACTGATAAAATGATATCTCAGGCTATGAGTTAGAACCAATGGAGGGGAAAGGAAAAGAAAGGGAAGGGAAAGGGGAAGGGGAAGGGGAAGTGGAAGGGAAAGGGAAACGGGAAAGGAAAAAGGAAAGGAAGGAAAAATTTATCAGTGAACAATTATTGGTAAGATACTGGACGAAGTATTTTTACTTAATATGAATAACTCCTGTTATATCATATGTAATTGGCATCAGCTAATATTTCTAAAGGACACTTCCAAAATTTGACACCTTATTGATATACGCTGTGGGTCACTTAAAATTTCAAGTTGCATCACATCCTATAATTATTTGTGTATTTGCCTTCATTTATCTTTAATTGGAAGTTTTTAAATGGCAGGACTTACGTTTGGTTGGTATTGTTGTTTCTTAAAATACTTATCAAAGATGAAACCAAAATAATTTTTTTTTTTTTTTTTTTTTTTTT
>NW_016809536.1:1946613-1958080 GCF_001698545.2 Rhinopithecus bieti | reverse complement strand
TTTTTTTTTTCTTTCTGGAAACGGAGTCTCACTCTGTCGCCCAGGCTGGAGAGCAGTGGCCGGATCTCAGCTCACTGCAAGCTCCGCCTCCCAGGTTTATGCAATATTCTCCTGCCTCAGCCTCCCGAGTAGCTGGGACTACAGGTGCTTGCCACCTCGCCTGGCTAGTTTTTTGTGTTTTTTAGTAGAGACAGGGTTTCACCGTGTTAGCCACGATGGTCTCGATCTCCTGACCTCGTGATCCGCCCTTCTCGGCCTCCCAAAGTGCTGGGATTACAGGCTTGAGCCACCGCGCCCGGCCCAAAATAAATTATTGACAAACATCCTTAAGTTAAAGCTAATTGCTGCAATGATATATTATTTTAGTTTATAATTCTGGACTCTACTTCAAGTATAAATAAACTAAAATTGGTAAAAGTGAGAAATCTATATTAACATGTAGGTTATCAGTACTTATACTTTCATTTTAGATAAATAATGAATTCTAACTTCTTAATATATTTTCTAATAATTCAATGAATATATTCAATAATTAAACAAAAATATATAACAAGTTTTCTGTAACAAGTACATTATTAGACAGTAGAGATATAGGCAAAAAAAAACCCATTGCAACTTTATTTAATATGAATTTAGCTGTACTCTAGCTAAATATGAGATACAAACTAAAGTCAATAATTCCTAACAAATGAAATAATATGTTTAAAAAATTAAATGCAGCATTCACGGCAAATCAGAGGAAAATATATACAATAAAAAAGTAAGTCTAAATTCTGTGTCTCCTAACTCATGAAAGATTCCCCTGGAGAAAAAGAGAACTGCAGTGCCTTTTCAAGGAAAATACAAAAATCACTAGTATTGTCTAAATGCTTTATAGGAAGAGGCAAATTTGTCTTTTAAAAAATACTAGCTCGAGAGCAGGGTCATGAAGAAAAAGATATAAGCTTTAGGGACTGCTTCACTTATGAGTCAAATAAAAAGACTGGATATACATATAAATTATTTGTAGTTTTCAACAATCTTACGGCAAAATTAATAGCACACTCTTTTGTTTATATATAATGACTATCATACTATATCTAACAATATCAGAGTTATATATATGTGTGTATATATATTACATAATATACATGTGAAAATATTGGTAAAGGAGTAGAAAAAACTGATTTTGAAACCTGGTATAATTTAAACTTAGTTTCCAGTACTTAGCAGTAAATGATGTGTAAATATGCACAAAAGTATTCAACCACTCCGTATCTGCATATAAAAAATGGAACAACAATCCTCTCTTAAAAACTGTTATGAGGATTAAGTATATGTATGTTTGTAAAGCACTTAATCTGTGTATCCAACTAATGATAGGGATGCAACTAATGTCAATTAAAATCTTGCATATTTTAAAATTTTGTTCTTAATCTTTCATTCTGAAATTAGTATTCAAGAGTAATGTAGAACTTTAAGTCGTCACGCTTACCTATAATGAAACAAACTGCACATATCTTAGACAAAAGTCCTTGATCTTATACTTTAAGTGTTCTTTTCCAGTACCATTGACAGAGAGGTACTCCAGAGTAAAGATTTTCAGTGCTCCATCAGTGTTCTTCCATTTTTCTAGTTTTCTCCTATACCTGTTTACTTCTCTACACTAAGGATCCTTGAGGAGCTTGAATCTCACAGCATGTGCTCATTATCCCAGACGTGGGGGCACTGAAGCACCATACAGAGTGTGTTGGAGATGGTAAATAGCTTTTTTTCTCTCCCTGCCAGCTTTGAGTGATTGGTAGAAACCGCATAAATTGCTCTTCTGAGAATGAAAGAATGCCTTAAAACCTGCAGGAGAAAAGCAGCATGTTTTAACGGGTGGGAGGAGCGACTCTCATCTTACTTGCCAGTTCCTTGACATCCCAAGTGGGTCTTAAGGTTAAGGTACCCCTGCCAAGGGGTGTTCACAAGAAACTGGCAGGGAGCTCAGTGAAGAAGCAGAAAGGGGAATGGACTCTGAATTCCCAGAATCTGGAAATTGAGGAAGTCTTATGGTAGAGAAATTAGATGAGATGAAACAGGATTAAGGTGGAAATATTTTGCAACTGATTTAATGCATCTTTCTGTCTCTTTTAAGTCGTCTCTCAGCAGTATTAAAATGGCAACAGTCAGCCTTAATATTGTCAGAGAAAAACCAGAGCTGGACAAAAGTTAAAGCAATAAATATGGATTTTTACTTAGGGACTACTGCAATAGTGGAAAAGAAATCTAAGTATAGAAAAGGGCTCAAGTCAGAATACAGCAAAGACAAATGGGGATTTATAGCCAAGGAGCAGGTTGTCAGGGATGGAAGTTGGGAGATGGAAAATTACTAAGAGAAAACATCAGAGGCAGGGAGGATTCTGGCTAAACTGATTTGACAGGGTTCCTGCTGAAGGCAGGCAGGGGTGATCAGATATTAAGGGTAGGAGATGAGGAGTACCATCAGGTATAAGGGTGAGGGATTCTTCCTAAACTGATTTAGCGGGATTCTTACTAAAACTAGACAATGCAAAGAGGAACACAAAACCCAAATGTCGAGTTCTAGTTGAGAAAGGAGTTTAGAGGAGCTGGGAAATGTTTTGTCAAGGAAAGTCTATCACCATAGAATAATTTAATAGGCTAGGATAACATTTTCTTAGCCCAGAGTTTTGTGGTCTTTAAATTTTACATACAAACTGAAAACTTTTGCTTCCAGTTAAGTGAAATTTAGGCTAAAATCATAGTAAAGATGACCTTCATAGGCAGGTTTTTTTTTTCCTTTTCTTTAACTTTAGGCTCCAAAAATATCACTTACTCGGAGTTTAAATTGTTTAATAGAGTGTAGGAAGTGGGAAGAATATGTCTAAGAAGGTTGAAGAATTACTTGACAGTGAGATGGTGGCAGAAAACAGAAATGAAAGGGAATTGAATATTACTGAAGACAAATTGTAAGACCTTTTATTCAGCATAATCCTTTTCTGTGTATGTTCTGTGTATGTTCTTCTACAAGAAGGATCCTTGAGGAGCTTAAATCGAAAATAAATCTAAGAGTCTCTTGAGTCCTATTTAATAATGCAAGTTGCCTTAGTGCTGGTATCAAGTCAAAGTGAAGCTCTTGACCTATACCTCCCAAGACTAACAAACAAAATAGAGTACTATAAAGATGTTAGTGGTTTTCATGTATGTAATTATTTATGTATAAAAATCAGATAAGTTAATAAATCATAGCAGGTATGAATTATCACCAGAACAAATAATATATTTCAGCATTTGTCATTAAGATTATTTTGATAGCCAATGGATGTGCAGTTTTTATGTTTTATGTATATTCTTTTCCAAAACTATATACAGTAACTACAGTAATTGGTTTAAAAAAGCAAATTCAGCTTATTGAACAGTTCATTTATGTGCATATAGCTTTTTTTTTTTTTTTTTTTTTTGAGACAGGGTCACACTCTGTCACCCAGGGTAGAAGACAGTGGTGTGATCATACCTCAGTGCAGCCTCAAACTCCTGGGCTCAAACAATCCTTCCTTCTCAGCCTCCTGCGTAGCTAGAATTACAAGTACACCCCTTTGTGCCAGGATAATTTTTTTTTAAATTTTGTAGAGATGGGTCCTCACTTTGTTGCCCATGCTAATTTTGAACTCAAGCAATTTTCTTGCCTTGGTCTCTCAAAATGATGGGATTACAGGGATGAGCCACCACAACTAGTTCAAATACACTTTTAGTTATGTTGTTGTTTTAGAACATTTTTTATCATGATTTGCTTGTAACAGTAACTGGAACATAGCAAGTTCTCAAAATGTAACAACCCAGTAGATTTTTCTTTCCTGCTGCCCAGATAGAGCTGATTTATCAAGACAGAGGAAATGCAATGGATAAGGAGTTTTACACAGATAGAGCCAGCTAAACAGAAAGCCAGAGTTCTTTTCGTTTATTTGTTTGTTTTTGTTTTGTTTGTTTGTTTGTTTTGAGACAGAGTCTCACTCTGTCACCCAGGCTGGAGTGCAGTGGCGTGATCTTGGCTCACTGTACCCCCTGCCTCCCAGGTTCAAGCGATTCTTGTGTCTCAGCCTTCTGAGTAGTTGGGATTACAGGTGCATGCCACCACACCTGACTAATTTTTGTATTTTTAGTAGAGGCAGGATTTCACCATGTTGGCCAGGCTAGTCTTGGACTCCTGACCTCAAGTGATCCGCCCAGAGTCCCTGAAAGTGCTGGAATTACAGTCGTGAACCACTGCGCCTAGCCCAGAGTTTTATTACCACTCAGATCAGCCTCCCTGAAAATTTGGAGACTAGGGTTTTTCAAAGATAGCTTGGCAGAGAGGAAGTTGTGTAGTGAATCAGTATTGATGATTGGTTGGGGATGCAATCATAGGGGTGTAGAAAATGGTCCTAGTGTGCCAAGTCCACTTCTGGGTAGGGCCCACAGGACAAGTTGGCATTTCTGGGTGGAGCCATTTGGTCATCAGAAATGCAAAAGCCTGAAAAAACATGTCAAAGGCCAATCTTAATTTCTACAGTAATGATATTACCTGCAGGAGTAATTGGAGAAGTTGGAAATCTTGTGACCTCCGGAATAATGGCTGGTAATCATTTATGTCTACATCTTGGCAGAATTCAGCCTCCTCTCATCCTCCTAGCCTGATGGTCTTTCATTAGTTTTACAAAGGTGGTTCAGTTTTGGGGAAGGACTATTATCATTTAAAGTATAAACTAAATTTATCCTAAAATTAGCTTGGCCCAAGCCCTGGAAAGACTAAGGGAATTAAAGGCAAGATGGAAGTTAGTTAGATCAGATCTCTTTCACTGTCACAATTTTCTCAGTTATAATTTTGCAAAGGCAGTTTCAAAACACATTTGTTAAATTAATAAATAATTGATTTATTCTCTTAATTTTTTTCTACTTTTTAATTGCCTTATAATGTTCTGAACAGAAACTGATATTACCTCTAATACCAATAAACCTTCAGAATAGAAATGCGCATTTCCTTTTTTTAAAAAAAGTCAGCTCACTAATTCTAGAAATTATCATTATATTAGCTATTACTTGTAAATATCTCTAGGCCATTAGTGATGGTAATGGTTTTACTGCAGAAGGAATGAGGATGAAAGATCAATGTGAATCAAGAAGCAGATGGAGGATAACATTACTAAAATTAGCTACAGAAGAAAAGTAATAATAGCATCTGCATTTTCAATTTAAATAAAAATTTGATTACAACAAAATTATGTGCCTGCTTTGCTTTTGAAGCAAAGGTTTGGATGACAGCAAATGTCTGAACATTTTTATCAGAAAAAAATATTGGCCAGATTGATTATCATGAAAGTGAAAATATCAGGAATATTAGATTTTATTTTATATATTATAGAATAAAATATAGAAGAACAAGTATATCAGTTATGCAGATGTGGATAGTTGCAAGTTCTCACAAAACTCCTCAGGGCATACTTACATAGGTTTTATTTAAGGAGAGGATACGGTAGACCAGGAGGAAGAAAATGAAGACAGATGTAGGAGCTGAGTGACCTCCTGGTGCAGCTCCTCAGGGTGGTTTTCTTTTTGGTTGTTGCACAGCATACCTTTCTCCTGAGATTATGAATAATCAAGGTATATATGAGGAATCTTGGTCACATGGACTCAGGCATAAGTTTTCAGTGGACTCTGCCCATGGGTCTTGCAGACAGACCTACAGATCTGCAGATGCAGATTTCCCCCACAAAAGTCAAACTTGCAGTACCAGTTTTATTTGCTGGCCCCTGGCAGCCGTCTCAAAATATGTCAAAGAAATATATTTTAGGGTAAAGTGCTTTTATTCTTTTCACTAGCTCATCTTGGGCTTACTTTCAGGGCCAGGATTAGACTTTGAGGAGTCTGAGAAATAAGCCTAATGATACTTCAGTTAAACTGCAAGATAACCTTTAACATTAAACTTGCTAAATTATAGAGGTACATATCCAGATCATTCTAGGTAACTTAGGATCCTCAGAAATTGACTGTCTTCATTGCACTTAGCATTCAGGGAATACACACATATGAGCTATCTGTCCAGCCAAAGGCTTTATTGCTTTGTTAGGGAAAAGGGCTGAAAAACATAAAGTGAAAAATGTACTAGATGGATAGTCTATTGCTATTTTATTGTACTTTATCATTAGAGAAAAGGAAGTTTTATTTGCTAGAGTAAGCAGAATGATATTCCTAGAAGTGATAGCACTTAAGATAGATCTTGAGTAACTAAAAGCTTTGCTGTGATTACATGCGATAATAATAAGTATTCTGAGTACCTTTAAATAATAAACCAGGGCCAAAGCCACATTCTTTATGCTGGGAAAGTGAGCCCAGATGTTGGTGGAGGATGAAATTGGAACACAGTATGATTGAAATTTGGCTATGGGTTAGGACTGGGGATTCATTTCACATTAAATAATAGAAATAACTTTGTTAAAACCTGTTAGCCAAAATGACAACTGCATATGTTATCAGAATGACAATATCCATACTTAAGTGTAATGCATTTTTAATAAACAATAGTTCTAGAATTATCTTAGCCATTTGAAGAATATGGAAAACGTCTGATGAAAAGCTATTTCATACACATCTACTGAATCTATACCATGATATAGGCACTTAAACCTGAGTTAATGAGATCTGAATTCTCTTTGCAAGAAGATCCTGAGCATTATGTGTGAACGTTAGAAAGCACAGACCAGCCTATCTGCTGGGAGGGACAATGAAAATATTTTGGTATATTTTAGATTAATGTATACTAATGTGATGAAAAGGAAGTGTGATGATGAAAACTTTCTTTTCATGTGACAAAAAGAAAGTATAGGCAGCAGTGGGTTAATAAGAATTTTCCTTGCTACATAGATGTGAATGAAATTAGAAATTACCTTGAGCCCCACCCCTTTTATTTTAATAATTGGCCTCCTATACTGGATAACTTTGGGCAGTTTGATATTGGAAATGTAAAAAATGATTTTGAGGCTAATGCTATCAAAGTGAATAATTTTCACTGTGTTTATCTCCAGGACTCCTTGTAGTCTAGTCCTGACCATCAGTCAAAGTAAGACCAAGATGAGCTATTTGGTGATTTAAAATGTGCTGTTTAAAGTTTGATACCTTAAACAAAGTTACCCCCAGGATTAGCTTGTCTACATATTTGCACTGTAGGATATTTAAGACAGTGCCTGTGTCTTGAACCTGTATAATTCTATGTTATATTTTAAGAAGTAGAAATAAAGTGGAGGGAGGGAGGAAGAAGAGGAAGGAGAGGAAAGGAGGGAAGGAAGGAAAGAAGGAAGGAAGGAAGGAAGGAAGGAAGGAAGGAGGGAAGGAAAGAAGGAGGGAAGGAAGGGAAATAATCGAGGGAGGGAGGGAGGAAGAACCTATGAGATTAGTTCCAGATTGTTTCCAGAACAGTATACCCAATTGTAGCCAGACAAGGAAGGAAGAGAGGGAGGGAGGAAGGGAGGAAGGAAGCAAAGGAGGAAGGAAGGAAGGAAGGAAGGAAGGAAGGAAGGAAGGAAGGAAGGAAATGAGGGAGGGAGAGAGGGAGGGAGGGAGGAAGGACCTATGAGATTANGGCTCATAGTTCTACAGGCAGGCTGTACAGGTTTCTGTTTCTAGGGAGGCTTCAGGAAACTTACAATCATGGCAGAAAGCAAAAGGGAAGCAAGCACATATTCATATGGCCAGCAGAAGAGAGAGAAGTGAAGAGGAAGGTGTCACACACTTTACAACAACCAGATCTCTCGTAAGAACTCTATCGTGAGAACAGCAATGGGGGAGTCCAGCCCCATGATTCAATCACCTCCACCAGGCCTCCAACACTGGGAATTACAATTTGACAAGAGATTTGGGTGGGGACACAGAACCAACCATTTCAACCTTAAAATGGAATTGCTAGGTCAAATGGTGAGTGGCTTAACTTTATATGGGTATTACCACTATATTGTTTTTCAAAGCTTTGTACCATTTTTGCTTTCCCACTTGCGATATATGAGAATTCCAATTGCTCTACAACCTCGTCAACACTTGGCATTGTTGGTCTTTTGTTAAAATTTACATTTGTCAGATAAGTGATGTTAAGCATCTCCCCATGCGCTTACTGACCATTCATATATTTACTGTGAAGTTCATGTTCAAATCATTTGCCCATTTTAAATTGGGTTTGCTTACTGAGTTGTAAAACTTCTTCATGTATTCTAGATACAAGATCTTTATCACATATGTTTTGCAAAAATTTTCTCCCAGTTTGTGGATTGCCTTTTTAACTGTCTTTTGGAAAGCTAGTTCTTAAATCTGATAAAGTATAGCTATCCCTCAGTGTCTGTGGGGGATTGATTCTGGGACCCCTGAGGATGCTCAAGTCCTTTATATAAAACGGTATAGTAATTGCATATAACCTATGCATTTTCTTGTATACTTTAAATCATCTCTAGATTACTTATAATACCTAATACAATGTAAATAATTGTTGTGTCGTATTGTTTAGGGAATGACAATAAAAAGTCTGTACATGTTCAGTACAGACACACCAACCTTTTTAAGAAAAATATTTTCGATATGTGGTTGGTTGAATCCACAGATGCAGAACCCATGGCTATAGAAGGCCCACTGGACATTTAAATGATAACTTCTTTTAGTTTATGCTTTTAATTATCTTTTTCTTTTTTTGAGATGGAGTCTCGTTATGTTGCCCCTGCACCTAGTCAATGATCTTTTAAAGAAATCTTTGCCTAACACACGTAACAAACACATTTCTCTGTGGTTTCATGTACAAGTTGAATACCTTTGTTACACTTAGATTTATGATCCATTTTGATATATATTTTATATTTATATTTGTTTTTTAAATTATAGCTAACAAAAGAAATATATTTAAATATTAATCAAGAAAACAATCGCATACAGATTTGTGGGAGATACACATACACACATTTATGTTTTTATTTAGTCTAAAAATACTGTACACTCCTGATTTGAGTCCTTTCCAGATAAGAGGTAATGAATATAAGAGGAATGAGAGGTAAGTATGTCAGAGAATTACTGACAATCTGTTTATTTAGGATCTAAGGGAAGCCAAATTTACCAAAACTATGACCAGAAAGTGTGGATAGCAGAATAAGTCGCCTCAAATCTATACTAATGTAAAAATCAACTTTCAAATACTATCAAATTTATCTTTAATAATAAAAAGTTAACGTTTTAATTAGTGTTTTTAAAGCTGTGAAGTCACCGAGTTGATTGAACTTTATGACATAACTGTAGACCAACACACAGATTAACAGACATTCCATTGTAGTTTACTTCAGTGACTTTTATTACTCTAGAGAATTTAGAAAACCAAACCTAAGAAGTTCATCTCCACCAGTTTTTGCCTAAAGAGTTATAGCTAACGATAAATTACTGCCTTATTGAGATCCCCAAATTTTGTTAAGTTTCCTGGCGTACCAGGAAGACCATAACTACTTATGAGGCTGGATGCTTGTTAAGACACAGAAGAGGTGCCAGTTTTTTGCTCAGAGCTTTGTAGGCATTAGTTTCATGTCTGTTCTAAAAGCCTTGGTAGTAATTGTGGGCTTCTCATCCATAGTAAAATCAGAATTACCCTCAATATGACACCCAAGGTATTGTTGATTGTCTCATTTTTCTATCAGATCCAGATAAAATAGGAGAATAGTTTTTCATTGACCTATGCAATATTTACATGGCCATTAGAAAGAAAGATACAGGTTAAAATTCTTTTCCTAAATTCTGAGGTAGAGTGAAAATGAAATACTATTTTAAGTTTTATTTTAGTTTTCAAAAGCATTATATTTATTATTAAGTGGTATTAGGAAGAAAGTAAGAATATTTCATCTCATTCTCGTCAGAAAATAAAAGCAAAATTAAAATATCAATAACACACCCAAACAACCTGCTGACCTTAATGCTGTCTTTTCTGTACTGTCCTTCTTAGTTGAAAACACGCTTTCTAGTGTGCAGCTAATAGAAAAGCCTTCAGGCAAGCAGGAGGAAAAGCAGAAACTACATGTTGATGATAAGACTTAATGGTTGTGGTTATTTTTTATGAAAATAAAAACGATATCTGGGTAAAGAACAATAAAACCATCTATTAGATTAAAATACAGAATTATATCATAAGGATTTTATTGGTGTTTTTCCTGAGGATGAGCATAATATGGACAGTAAGGGCTTAATAATAAAAAGATAAATTACTCAATTTTAAAATGTGCAAATAATCTGAACAGACATTTCTCCAAAGAAGGTATAAAAATAGTCAATAAGCATATGAAATGACATTCAAAATCATTAGCCATTAGAGACATGCAAATAAAATAGCATTTCACATCCACTAAGATGACTACAATAAAAAAGATAGATAATAACAAGCGTTAGTGAGCATGTGGAGAAATTAGGATTCTCATATATTGCTGATGGGAGTGTAAAATATTGCAGCTACTTTGGATAACAGTTGGTAGTTTCCCAAACTCTTAAATATATGGCTAGATACGACCAAGCAATCCTTGCCTTGGGTATACATACTCAAGAGAGGTAAAAACATATATCCACATAAATACTTGTACACAATTGTTTATAGCAGCACAATTCATAATAGCCAAAAAATGGAAACAACCCAGGGAACTATCAACTGAGAAGTCCATAAATAAATATGGTATATACACACAATGAACTATTGCTCATTAATAAAAAAGAATGAAGTGATGATATGTACTACAAAGTGCATGAATCCTCATCACACTAAGTGAAAGAAGCCAGTGAGAGAGACTCCATATTGTAAGTTTCCGTTTGTATGAAATGTCCAGAATAGAAAAATCTACAGAGAAAAAAGAACTAGTGCTTACTTAGGACCTGGTGGGTCAGGTGGGAGGGCTTGGGAGAAGTAGGGAGTGAGTGCTAATGGACTAGGGGCTTCATTTTCAAGATGATGAAAATATTCAACAATCAATTGTGGTGGTTATTGTACAACTGCATTAACACACTAGAATGCTTTGAATTATATACTTTAAAAGGGTAAATTGTATGGTTATTGATTTTTATTTCAATAAATCTATCTAAAATAATTACAGAAATAAAGATGGAGTATAAGATAATTCAAAGTAATTCTTCATAGCATAACATCTTTTAAAAAGTCAGCAGAAAGCACGAAAAGTTATTCTGGTGAATGTGGAATATCTACTCTCTAGGACATTACACAGAAGATAACCTTATTATAAACTAATTAAATACTCTGAACCAATTTTTCATTTAACAGAGATAAAACTGAGTTCTTACACAAATCCACATGTACTTGTATATACTCCAAAATGATATCAGAGAAATAATACACAGATTGTTTTAAAACAAAATGATCAAAACAGGTCTTCATTTTTTACAGAATTTGGATTTATTTTATTTTAAAATGATTTTAACTAGGAATTTCTGTGGGTTT